>NW_026690387.1:0-35334 GCF_015227805.2 Hirundo rustica | reverse complement strand
TAGCACCAGCGTTCCCCTGTCTATGACATCACAGTAGTGGTAGCACCAGCTTTCCCCTGTCTTTGACATCACAGTGGTGGAATCCCTGTGTTCCCCTCTCTGTGACAACACAGTGGAGGACTCCCTGTGTTCCCCTCTCTACCACAACACAGTGCTGGAATCCCTGGGTTCCCCTCTCTACCACAACACAGTGGTGGAATCACTGGGTTCCCCTCTCTATGACATCACAGTGGTGGCAACACCAGTGCTTCTGTCTGTGTGACATCCCACTGGTGGCAGCCCCAGTCTTCTGCTCATTATGACACCACAGCAGTGGTAGCACCAGCGCTCCCCTGTCTTTGACATCACAGTGGTGGAATCCCTGGGTTCCCCTGTCTTTGACATCACAGTGGTGGAATCCCTGGGTTCCCCTCTCTGTGACATCACAGTGGTGGCAACACCAGTGCTTCCGTCTTTGTGACATCACAGTGGTGGCAGCCCCAGCCTTCTGCTCATTATGACCCCACAGCAGTGGTAGCGCCAGCGTTCCCTCGTCTTTGACACCACAGTGGTGGCAGCCCCAGCGTTCCCCTCTCTGTGACAACACAGTACTGGCAGCACCAGCGTTCCCCTGTCTTTGACATCACAGTGGTGGAATCCCTGTGTTCCCCTCTCTGTGACACCACAGTGGTGGCAACCCCTCTCTTCCTCTCTCTATGACACCACAGTGGTGTCAACAGCAATGTTCCATTCTCTATGACACCAGAGTTGTCCAGCCGCAGCTCTCCTCCCTTTCTGACAGCACAGTGGGAGCAGCCCCAGCGTTCCCGTGTCTGTGACACCACAGCCGATGCAGCCCCAACCTTCCCTGCCTGGAGACGCTCAATGGCAAGTGTCCAGAGCTGCGTCCAGTCAACACCACTGAGCAGCCACTGAGCCCCTGCCGGCCTGGCCTCAGCTTTACTCCTCTGCACACTAGTGGCTCAGGGAAGGCCTTCTTGGCCTCCCCCACAGTGCCACAGACCAGGCTCAGATACAGTTACAAGAGCTGTGCCCACAGCTGGCAGCGAGTTCATTAAAATGCACAAAAACACTCTGCCCCCAGCAGAGCTGCTCCCTCCCTCCCTACTTTCACCTCCACACACACAGCACCTGAGACTGCAAGCAATGACCATTCCTCAGGCACACCTGCAGCAAAAACAGCTTGAGCAGTGCCTTGCAGCAGCCGAGAAAAGCTCCTGCCTCAGGCTCAGCTTTCCTGCTCAGCCAGACCCCCCGTGTGCGCCCAGCGGCAGGGAATTGCCGCATCTGGCTGCCACCACTGAGGGCAAACTGCCGCATCTGGACGTTCTGGTGCCAGCACTGCCCAGATCTGATGCCCCCAAATTGCTGAACATGGGCTGCGTGGGCACTGGGAAAATATGTGCATCTGGGCTCAGCATGACACAGGAAACACCAGACTTTCATGCTCCCCATGCTGAGAAACACCTAGTCTGCATCTTTCTTTCTTTCTTTCTTTCTTTCTTTCTTTCTTTCTTTCTTTCTTTCTTTCTTTCTTTCTTTCTTTCTTTCTTTCTTTCTTTCTTTCTTTCTTTCTTTCCTTCTTTCCTTCTTTCCTTTCTTTCTTTCTTTCTTTCTTTCTTTCTTTTCCACCATCACAGTGGTGGAATCCCTGCGTTCCCCTCTCTATGACACCACAGTGGTGGCAACACCAGTGCTTCCGTCTTTGTGACATCCCACTGGCCACAGCCCCAGTGTTCTGCTCCTTATGACACCCACAGCAGTAGTAGCACCACCGTTCCCTTTGTCTATGACATCACGGTGCTGGAATCCCTCTGTTCCCCTCTCCTATGACAACACAGTGGTGGAATCCCTGGCTTCCCCTCTCTATGACACCACAGTGGTGGCAACCCCTGTCTTCCTCTCTCTATGACACCACAGTGGTGTCAACAGCAATGTTCCATTCTCTATGACACCATAGTTGTCCAGCCGCAGCTCTCCTCCCTTTGTGACAGCACAGTGGTGGCAGCCCCAGCGTTCCCGTGTCTGTGACACCACAGCCGATGCAGCCCCAACCTTCCCTGCCTGGAGACACTCAATGGCAAGTGTCCTAGAGCTGCGTCCAGTCAACACCACTGAGCAGCCACTGAGCCCCTGCCGGCCTGGCCTCAGCTTTACTCCTCTGCACACTGTGGCTCAGGGTAAGGCCTTCTTGGCCTCCCCCACAGTGCCACAGACCAGGCTCAGATACAGTTACAAGAGCTGTGCCCACAGCTGGCAGCGAGTTCATTAAAATGCACAAAAACACTCTGCCCCCAGCAGAGCTGCTCCCTCCCTCCCTACTTTCACCTCCACACACACAGCACCTGAGACTGCAAGCAATGACCATTCCTCAGGCACACCTGCAGCAAAAACAGCTTGAGCAGTGCCTTGCAGCAGCCGAGAAAAGCTCCTGCCTCAGGCTCAGCTTTCCTGCTCAGCCAGACCCCCCGTGTGCGCCCAGCGGCAGGGAATTGCCGCATCTGGCTGCCACCACTGAGGGCAAACTGCTGCATCTGGACTTCTGGTGCCAGCACTGCCCAGATCTGGTGCCACCAAATTGCTGAACCTGGGCTGCGTGGGCACTGGGAAAATTGTGGATCTGGGCCTCAGGATGACGACAGGAAACACCAGACTTCATGCTCCACATGCTGAGAAACACCTAGTCTGGATTCTTTCTTTCTTTCTTTCTTTCTTTCTTTCTTTCTTTCTTTCTTTCTTTCTTTCTTTCTTTCTTTCTTTCTTTCTTTCTTTCTTTCTTTCTTTCTTTCTTTCTTTCTTTCTTTCTTTCTTTCTTTCTTTCTTTCTTTCTTTCTTTCTTTTCCACCATCACAGTGGTGGAATCCCTGGTTCCCCTCTCTATGACACCACAGTGGTGGCAACACCAGTGGCTTCCGTCTTTGTGACATCCCACTGGCCACAGCCCCAGTGTTCTGCTCCTTATGACACCACAGCAGTAGTAGCACCACCGTGTCCCTGTCTATGCCATCACAGGTGCTGGAATCCCTGTGTTCCCCTCTCTATGACATCACAGTTGTGGCAACACCAGTGGTTCCGTCTTTGTGACATCCCACAGTGGTGCAAGCACCAGTGCTTCTGCTCATTTATGACATCCCACAGGCCGTGCTAGCCCCAGTCGTTCGCTGCTCATATGACATCACAGTAGGTGGCTAGCCCCAGCGTTCCCCTCTCTATGACAACACAGTAGTGGTAGCACCAGCGTTCCCCTGTCTTTGACATCACAGTGGTGGAATCCCTGTGTTCCCCTCTCTATGACAACACAGTAGTGGTAGCACCAGCGTTTCCCTCTCTATGACACCACAGTGGTGGAATCCCTGTGTTCCCCTCTCTACCACAACACAGTGCTGGAATCCCTGGGTTCCCCTCTCTACCACAACACAGTGGTGGAATCCCCGGGTTCCCCTCTCTATGACATCACAGTGGTGGCAACACCAGTGCTTCTGTCTGTGTGACATCCCACTGGTGGCAGCCCCAGTCTTCTGCTCATTATGACACCACAGTTGTGGCAGCCCCAGCGTTCCCCTCTCTGTGACAACACAATAGTTGTAGCACCAGCGTTCCCCTGTCTTTGACATCACAGTGGTGGAATCCCTATGTTCCCCTCTCTATGACACCACAGTGGTGGCTGTTATAAATAAGTTCTATTCGAATAATCTATGTTTTAGTTACTTAATTTTTAAGTAATTTCATTAAGATTGTTAATGCTAGTTCTGTATAAAGAATTTGCCTTATTCCTGTTTTAATATTGATTTATCACCTTATTTACTTGTTTGTTAATTAAGAATTCACCTTATTACCTGTATCTCTGCTCCCATTCGCCGGATAGTGTCTGAATATGCAAATAAAAAGAACACTGGAATTCTGGGAACAACTCAAGAACAAGAGACTCTAAAAAGCAGAAAACCAAAGTAAAATCCAGGACTGAAGTCGCACTTTAGACTAGTGCAAAAGGTACGGGGGTCCGCCGAAGCAGCTTTATTTAGTCGCCGTGACCTGAGAAGGAGTCCCCCATCGCTGGATGACCCCTGATCAGCGACGCGAAACGGACTCCCCGGCAAGGGGAAAAAGCCCGTGAGGGGGGGTGGGAGTCCCCAGCTTTGCTGTGAAGCGAAGCTGTGTGTACCTCCTCCTCCGCGTTGCCAAGAGAGCAAGCAAGCTCTCCCCCAAGGCCAAGCTTGATAATAAAGCAACATACAAAAAGAGCAAGTCTCTGACTCTCTCTCTTTTTTTTCCAGAACAATTTTGGGGGCTCGTCCACGGGATCTGGCCACGCCTGAAGAGGGACCGAAGACGGAACGGCCGCTCGCTCTTCAGACCTCCGGGACAGCTGGCGAAGCGGGAGCAGCCTGGGACCGGCAACGAGGAGGAGCGCCGGAGGGTGAGCATTCCGGCGGCGGGTAAAGGAGACGTGCGAATGGGAGTGTGAGAGAGTCGGGGGCCGGCAGCTCGGACCCCCGGAACTGAGTGTGGACCCCTCGGTACTGCGGTTTCGGACCCCCGCGAGGGGGCCGGCCAGGAAAAGGGGGAAGCGAAAGAAACTGGTGAGTGAGGCGTCTCCTTAGGGGCAGAAAGACCCCCCCCGGGCGTGCAGGGGAAAATAGAGTGTGAGTGGCACGCATTAGGGGCAGGTCCCCCCATAAATGCTAGAGTAGCCTAGGAGAGTTTGGAATCCCTGGAGGGGCGGGAAAACCGTACCAGGGTTGACAGGGTGTCCCCAGACACTGCGGGTGCCGAGAGCTCATGAGAGTCCCTGCTTCCCAGGACTGAGCCAGACGCACCGGAGAGGGTGTGCTGCCGCGGTCTCAGGGAGGAGGCCGTAAACCCATAGCCCGAGGACACCGGGGTGGGGAGTCAGCTTGGAGGCAAGGCGGGCATCCTGCACACACACACTCATCCCTCTTGCCGAGGCTGCTTCGCTGGGGAGAAGTAGCCAAGCCAGTCCTGGTGGAAGGCAAAGGAGTCGGGCCCTGCTCGGGTTGATCCTTGGAAACAAGGAAGGGATACCCCCCAGGTAACCCGTGCGGAGTCTTGACCTCTTACCTCCGTTTCAAAAAGTGAAGAGGGGAACGGTACTAGTGACAGGGCAGTCTAGTCCGGGGTTCGGACTGAAGGTGTCCGGCCCGGCGGGGGCTAAGGCGTGGGAAGGCCCTGAGGCCCGGAAGGGGATGCCAGTACTAGGGACCCTGTCGTGCGCCGCAAAGCGTGTCCAGAGTCTCAGGGGTGAGGCAAGGCGCGGGGGTACATAGGAGGTGAGGTCATTAGGACTCACCTCAAAGGGGTCAGAAGAGAGTCTGAGCCCCTGGTGTGAGTAAAGTGTGAGCGTCCAAGAAAGTGAAGAAGGTTAGAGAAAGTGAGTAGAAAGAGAGAGTTTGTTCCCTAAATGAAAGCAAAAGTGTAGGAAAAAGTAGAAAAGCATAAAGTTTAGAAGTTTTTTTTTTTGTTGAAGTGTTCAAGAATTAAGGCAGGAGATTTGAAGCAGAGTGAGAAAAGCCAAAGAATTTTTTTTTTGCTTAAAAACCTGTGTTGCCCATCAGTAGAGGGCACCTTTGAATTTTTTTTTCCAGTTTAAAGAAAATGGGACAGTGTACTAGTAAGAAAAAGAAATCCGAAAAGGAAATAACAAAGTGAAGAGTATTCCACCTGGTAGTCCCTTAGAACAACTTTTAGCTAAATGGGATTCTTTAGAAGCCACAAAAGGACTAGATCAGGTTAAAATGGTGTTTTATTGCACAGAAGTCTGGCCAAAATTAAAATTACCAGGAGAGTGGCCATGGTTTGGAACACATGATGAGTGGATGTGCTATCAGTTAAATCAGTACCTAAGAACTCAGGAAGATCCAGATGTAAATCAGTTAGCCTATGCTGCTTGTTGGCAAAAGAGAGCCACAAGTAAAGAGAATATAAAGTCTGCAAATTAAAAGAGAAAGAAAAGTGTGAAAGAAAGGAAGAGAAAGAGGAAAGGAAAACTAATCAAAAATGGGACCCTCTAGACCATTTACCCCCTCCAATTTACCCAGAAGTGCCCCAAGTCCCTCAAAATCCTGTCCCAGTTCCCCTACTAACTTCCCCGAGTCAAACTCCTTCAGAACCCTCTCTTCCTCTTCCCCCAGTGGTTCCATCATCACCCCCTCCTTAACACCCCTCCTCCTCAATCCTTAGTACCTTCTCCCCCTTCTCTCCCAACAGCCCCTTTGCCACCTCCTTCCAATAGTCAAAGTTCTTTAGCCGCAGTTATAACCCCTTCAGTTTCCCAAAACACAACCTCTTCCCTAGCCCCCCTTCCTCCCACAGTACAATCCTCTGCTTCTCCTCCTACAAATTTTACTACCTCCCCCTCACCTACAGCAATTCCTTTGCCACCCCCTAATTGGGAGTTAACCAAAACCCCTACAGACTCCCATGAGTCATTCCATTCTCCTGGAAATCCCCAGGCATTCCTAGCCCGGACAGTGTTATCTGTTGATAACGTAAGTGAAGGACCCTATTGTAACACCAGATCAAAAGCCTTAAAGCCAGAAAGACTTTTTCCCCTCAGAGAAGTGCCTATGGGAGGAGTGATTGGAGGGGTAGGATTTGTAAATGCCCCATTAACAGCCTCTGAAGTAAGAGGATTTAAGAAAGAGTTAGGAAATTTAGTTGAAGATCCCATAGGTATTGCCACACAGGTAGACCAATTCCTTGGACCCAATGTTTATACCTGGGGAGAGTTAAATTCTATATTAAACATCTTGTTCTCCCCTGAGGAAATACAAATGATCAGAACAGCAAGTATCAGAATCTGGGAAAGGGAAAATAGGTTAGGGCCACCTGGAGATCATAAATTACCGATAGCTGACCCGGGGTGGGACCCAAATCGAGAAGAAGAAAGACAAAATATGAGAGACTATAGGTCCTTGATAGTAAGAGGCATAAGGGAATCTGTCCCCAGAGGGAATAATACTAAATTAGCTTTTGATGGGTCCCAAGAAAAAGATGAGACTCCTGCCACTTGGCTAAACCGATTAAAAAGAAATTTTCAATTATATTCAAGCATAGACCCTGATAGTCCTGAAGGACAAGTAATTCTAAAAGTGCAGTTTGTAACAAAGTCATGGCCAGATATATGGAGAAAATTAGAAAAAATTGAAGATTGGCAGGAGAAAAGTATTAATGAATTATTAAAGGAAGCCTTAAAAGTTTACTTGAGGAGAGAAGAAGACAAAGCTAGAGCCAAGGCTCGCATTATGGTAGCTGTAGCAAGGGAAAGTACTGGAGTAGCAGAAAACCAGAGAAACTCCTCTTTGAAATCTAGTGAGGGAGGACCAAGACCCTCATTTAAAGAACCAAAGTCACCCATAGTACCACCATGGGTAAATTTAAAAAGAAGTAACTCAGGAGAGAATAGAACTTGTTATTACTGTGGTGAAATAGGGCATTTAAAAAGGGACTGTAAGAAATTATCCCTTGATGAAGCTATTGCAAGGGAGCAAGATGCCCTGGAAAGGGTGCTGAAAGGGGAAGATTAGGGGTGTCAGAGGCTCTATAAAATAGGGGACCCCATGGAACAACAAGATGAGCCTCTAGTAAACTTTGATGTGGGGCTCCCAAAGTGAAGAATATGAATTCTTAGTAGACACAGGAGCTGATAGGTCAAGTTTAAGGAAATTACCAACAGGGGTAACAATCGGGACAAAAACTTGTGAAGTGTTAGGGGCTGAAGGGAGGCCCTTTCGAGCATTAATAATTGAAGGAGTAGAGATAAAAGGGAACTCAAAGTATTGTGTAGCTGATTTTCTTTATTTACCACATACAGAAACCAATTTACTAGGCAGAGACTTACAAGTGCAGCTCGGAGTAGGAGTTATCCCAAAAGATGGAAAAATGGTTGTGCATATCATGAAACTGACCCAAGGGGATATACAAGAGATAAATCCAGAAGTGTGGGCTACAGAGGGAAAGTATGGGTGTTTAGATATCCCTCCCATTAAGATAGAAATGCAAAAAGATACCCCTGCCATCAGAGTCAAGCAATACCCAATGTCACCTGAAGGAAAGAAAGGGCTAGCTTCAGTAATTGAGCATCTTTTAAAAGAGAATATCCTAGAACCCTGTATGTCCCCTCATAACACCCCTATATTGGCCATAAAGAAAGATGAAGGAAAGTTTAGATTAGTCCAAGATTTGAGAGAAATTAATAAAAGAACTATTGCTCGACACCCAGTAGTACCTAACCCCTATACCTTGCTGAGTAAAATTCCAAGAGAGCATACCTGGTTCACAGTGATAGACTTAAAGGATGCCTTTTGGGCATGTCCCCTAGCAGAAGAGTGTAGGGATTGGTTCGCCTTTGAATGGGAACATCCAGACAGGGGAAGAAAACAACAGCTAAGGTGGACACGGTTACCGCAGGGATATACGGAATCGCCAAATATCTTCGGACAGGCCCTAGAGACATTATTAGAACAGTTTAGTCCCAAAGAAGGAGTTCAAATTTTGCAATATGTAGATGATTTATTAATATCAGGGGAGACAGAAAAAGAAGTTAAAAATGTAAGTATTCAACTTCTAAACTTTTTTGGAGAAAAGGGGTTAAAAGTATCTCAAAGTAAACTACAGTTTGTAGAAACTGAAGTCACTTACTTAGGACACATAATTGGAAAGGGGAGTAAAAGGTTAAGCCCTGCAAGAATTTCAGGAATAGTATCTATATCACCTCCAAAAACTAAGAGAGACGTAAGGAAACTTCTAGGCCTGTTCGGATACTGCAAGCACTGGATAGATAAGTACACTCAAGGGGTCAAATTTCTTTATGATAAATTAATAGACCAGGAACCAATGAATTGGACAGAGAGTGACGAGAAGCAGCTACAAGATCTAAAAGAGAAATTATCCTCAGCACCAGTTTTAAGCTTACCAGATCTTAAAAAGGAGTTTGATTTGTTTGTAAACACCGAGAAAGGAATAGCATATGGAGTTTTAACCCAAGAATGGGGAGGATACCGAAAGCCTGTAGCATTTTTATCAAAACTGTTAGATCCAGTTGCCAGGGGATGGCCGGCTTGCCTCCAAGCAGTCGCAGCTGCAGCTATTCTGATAGAAGAAGCTCAAAAGTTAACATTACAGGGAAAGATAAAGATACATACTCCACATGATTTGAAAACAATCTTAAGCCAGAGAGCTCAAAAGTGGCTCACAGATTCTAGAATCCTAAAATATGAAATTATACTAATAAATACAGATAACCTAGAACTAACAACATCAAAAAGCTTAAATCCAGCCCAGTTTCTCTCTGGCGAGCCCACTGAAGAGATAGAACACCATTGCCTAGAACTCATTGATATGCAGACAAAAGTGAGAGAAGATTTAGAAGACACACCCCTCCCATATGGGAGAGTATTGTTCACAGATGGGTCATCCCGAGTGGTGGAAGGGAAAAGAACATCCGGATACTCTGTGATTGAGGGAGAGAAAATGGAAGTCTTAGAAAAGGGAAAGTTACCAAGTAATTGGTCAGCGCAGTGCTGTGAAATATATGCACTAAAGAGAGGGCTGGACTTACTTAAAGATGACCGAGGGACCATTTACACAGACTCTAGATATGCCTTTGGTATTGTGCACACATTTGGGAAAATTTGGGAAGGACGGGGATACTTGAATTCAAAAGGGAAAGACTTAATACACACAGAATTAATAAAGTCAGTGTTAAAATCTTTACAAAAACCAGTAGAAATTGCAGTAGTTCACATAAAAGGGCATCAAAAGGGAAACATGCCCGAGATAAGGGGAAACCAGTTAGCTGATAAAACAGCCAGAGAGGCAGCTTTAGAACCGGGAGAACCAGTAAAAATCCTCAAATTAGAGAAAATACCAAGAAAAGAAAAAGAAGAGATCGAGCAGGTGTTTAGTGAAAAAGAGCAGAAAGCAATAAAAGAATTAGGATTACACCAGGGGGAACACGGAGTGTGGTTAACAGCTGACGGACGGAAATTCTTGAATAAAGCCCTAGCCCGAAAAATACTTACAGAAATACATAATCTAACCCACTGGGGAACCCAGGGGTTATGTGACCATTTCCTAAGGGAAAACCTATGTATTGGAGTACACGAATTAGCAAAAGCAGTTACTCAAGGATGTATAATATGTCAGAAAATAAATCAAAAAGTTATGAGGAAGACTGAGCCTGGAGGGAGGGAGTTAGCCTTAAGGCCCTTCCAGAATGTGCAAATTGATTTTACTGAGATGCCCCCTGTTCAAGGTTACAAACACTTGTTAGTGATCATAGATCACCTTACCCACTGGGTAGAAGCATTCCCTACAAAAAGAGAAACAGCAGAAGTAGTAACAAAAATAATATTAGAAGATATCCTTCCTCGGTATGGGCTGATAAATAATATTGATTCAGATAGAGGGCCACATTTCACAGCACAAATTCTACAGCAGGTAACACAAGCCTTAGGGATAAAATGGAGGTTACACACCCCATGGCATCCCCAAAGCTCAGGCAGAGTAGAAAGAATGAACAAGACCATTAAAAATGTACTAACTAAACTAATAGCAGAAACTCAACTAAATTGGCTTAAATGCTTACCCCTAGCATTATTACGAATCAGAACACAGCCACGAGCAGATCTAGGAGTGTCACCATATGAAATGTTATTCGGGCTTCCCTTTTTGTTATCTCCTTATAGTTCTAAAGACTACCTGGAAGGAGAGGAAGTCACTAGAAAATATCTAAAAACCATTGGACAAACCCTAGAAAATCTCAGAAAGAAAGGCTATCTTCCTCAAACTTCCCCTTTGGATGCAAACGTGCATAATATCAATCCTGGAGATTGGGTATTGATCAAAACGTGGACTAATACCCCGCTAACCCCGAAGTTTGAAGGTCCCTACCAAGTACTGTTAACAACTCACACAGCAGTGCGCACTGAAGAAAAAGGATGGACCCACATCACCAGAGTTAAAGGGCCAGTACCCCCTCCTGGAGAGAACCCGAGTTCAGCACCCTCACCGGATGAAACCGAGTGGACAGTAACACCACACCCGAAAGACTTGAAATTAACCTTTAAAAAGAAATAAGAGATAACAGAGACTGTGAAAACCTTTTTTTCAGTTGCTTCTCCCCAAATCAGTAGACTCAAAAAAAAAAAAAAAAAAAGGGGGGGGGGGGCACAATAAGAGTTAATTTATGTAAACCTAAATTAGTTTCTTTTGTAATTAGCAATTTAAGTAGCAATTTAAATAAGTTTAAGTAATAGATATATTAAAAAAAAAAAGTATAAAGTTTTTTTTGTATTAATTTTAAATATTGTTTAAGTTTTAAGTTTAAGGTTTCTTTTTATATGATAATTTTTAAATTGTAAGTTTTCTAAGTAGCAATTTAAATAAGTTTAAGTAATAGATATATTAAGAAGGAGTTAAGGTTTTTTTTGTATTAATTTTAAATATTGTTTAAGTTTTATAAATAGTGTTTTAAATAAGTTTAAGTTTTCTTATATGTTAATTTTAAAAGTTGTTAAGTTTTATAAGTAGCAGTTTGAACAAAATTCAAGTAATAGATAAATCAAAAGAGTATAAGGTGTTTTTTTTGAAAACAAAAGTAAATCTCCTACAGAACATTCTCTAAGGGCAACTAAATTAATAGGGAAGGGAAGTGGAAGCATGTAAGTGGGTTCTTTAGGAGACCTCTCCACTCCAAGAGGCAAGGCCGGGTGGAGCAAGAGATCCAGGAAGGACGGCCCATACCGGACTCTTGGGAGGGATCGTACTGATGATGGTCATAAAGCACACCTACGAAACAAAAGCCTGTACTAACTGCTACCATCCAGTGTACGATGGAGAGGATCTCAGATCCTTATTCAGGGTCCATACTAACGTGAACCCAAACTGCTTTGACCACTCCCAGTTGAATACTTGCCAAGAGGATGGAAAAGTTTATTGGACCACAAAAAACACAGCTAGTTATGCACAGCGCCTATTTGGGGAATGTCCTATAGGAGACACTTGGTTATGCTTTGAAGCAGATCAAAAAGGATTAAGAGATATAATCAAAGAAAAAGTGTTGACAACAAAATTTGAAAAAAGCCTAGACATCCCATCAGGAAAAAACCTGTTCATTGACTTAGTAGAAAGAATCAGTCGAGAATTAAATTTAACCGAGTGCTGGATATGTGGAGGTACACAAATGTCTGAAATATGGCCTTGGGAAGGAATTAGTTTAAGCCCTCTAGAAATTCTAAAATGGAAGCAAACTGAGCAGAATACACGAAGTCTAAGAACAAGAGGAAGAGAGAAGTGGGATCTCAAATCTAAAATCATTGGGGAAGAATGTATCATGAGGACAGGAACCAGGTATCAAACCCGTGTAGGAAAATTAATGTGTAAAAGGTATATAATAGTGATAAACTTAAGTGCTAAATGGGTTCCCAAAGGGCCTAACAAGTATTGGTCAACTGAGAACACAGAAAAATGTATCTTTAATGAGAGGTATGAATTATATGAATGTATTGACAAAGCTATAAATCCTTTTTGGGGAATAAAAGAACTGCCTCGGTTTTGGCAACAGCCTTTTGAAACTAGGGAAGATTACTGGGAAGCTCCAAATCACCTGTTCTGGATCTGTGGAGATACTGCTTATACAAAATTACCTGGGGATTGGTCGGGAAGCTGTACAATAGGGATCATAAAGCCAGCTTTCTTCCTATTACCCAAGAGATTAGGAGCACACCTAGGAGTCCCAGTATATGACAATCTGGGAAAAGTCGATCGAAAGAAAAGAGATACTCTAACAATTGGTGGAGACCAAAAATGGAAAGGAAAAATATGGACCCCAGAAGAAATCATTAAAACCTATGGACCAGCCACATGGGCACAGGACGGGTCCTGGGGGTATCGCACTCCAATCTACATGTTAAATAGAATCATTAGGCTCCAGGCTGTCCTAGAAATGGTATCTAACCGAACAGCTCTAGCATTAGACCACATCAGTGACCAACTAACACAAACAAGAGCTGTAATATACCAAATACGTCTGGCTGTAGACTACCTTTTAGCAGATGAAGGAGGAATCTGTGGTAAATTTAATTCGTCTGAATGTTGTTTAGAAATTGATGATAAAAGTGCAGTAATTAAAAACATCTCAAAAGAAATCAGAAAGCTAGCCTATGTGGGAAATCAAGAGTGGACTCCTTTAATGGACACCAACTGGTGGAATAGTTTTTGGTCATTCAAAGGGGATTGGTGGAAGAAAGCTGGGTTTATGATAATTTGCTCAATCACCGGGTTAATGTTTTTACCTTGTCTAATCCCATTTCTAATTCGAACTATTACCTCCACAGTCCAAGCCAGTATCCAGATCCCTAAAGCAACCAGTCAAAAACAAACCAAAATGATGGTGATAGAGAGTCAAGGACCTGAACATGAAAATGCCAAAGAAATATATGAAAAGTTCCAAAAATGTAGAAAAATTTATTTTCAAGAAGAAGAGGTAACAAATTGATGCGAGCTAAAGCTCGATCAAAGAAATAGAGGGGGGAGTTGTTATAAATAAGTTCTATTCGAATAATCTATGTTTTAGTTACTTAATTGTTAAGTAATTTCATTAAGATTGTTAATGCTAGTTCTGTATAAAGAATTTGCCTTATTCCTGTTTTAATATTGATTTATCACCTTATTTACTTGTTTGTTAATTAAGAATTCACCTTATTACCTGTATCTCTGCTCCCATTCGCCGGATAGTGTCTGAATATGCAAATAAAAAGAACACTGGAATTCTGGGAACAACTCAAGAACAAGAGACTCTAAAAAGCAGAAAACTAAAGTAAAATCCAGGACTAAAGTCGCACTTTAGACTAGTGCAAAAGGTACGGGGGTCCGCCGAAGCAGCTTTATTTAGTCGCCGTGACCTGAGAAGGAGTCCCCCATCGCTGGATGACCCCTGATCAGCGACGTGAAACGGACTCCCCGGCAAGGGGAAAAAGCCCGTGAGGGGGGGTGGGAGTCCCCAGCTCTGCTGTGAAGCGAAGCTAACAGAGGCAACCCCTGTGTTCCTCTCTCTATGACACCACAGTAGTGTCAACAGCAATGTTCCATTCTCTATGACACCAGAGTTGTCCAGCCGCAGCTCTCCTCCCTTTGTGACAGCACAGTGGGGGCAGCCCCAGCGTTCCCGTGTCTGTGACACCACAGCCGATGCAGCCCCAACCTTCCCTGCCTGGAGACGCTCAATGGCAAGTGTCCAGAGCTGCGTCCAGTCAACACCACTGAGCGGCCACTGAGCCCCTGCCGGCCTGGCCTCAGCTTTACTCCTCTGCACACAGTGGCTCAGGGAAGGCCTTCTTGGCCTCCCCCACAGTGCCACAGACCAGGCTCAGATACAGTTACAAGAGCTGTGCCCACAGCTGGCAGCGTGTTCATTAAATGCACAAAAACACTCTGCCCCCAGCAGAGCTGCTCCCTCCCTCCCTAGTTTCACCTCCACACACAGAGCACCTGAGACTGCAAGCAATGACCATTCCTCAGGCACACCTGCAGCAAAAACAGCTGGAGGAGTGCCTTGCAGCAGCACTTTCTTCATCCCAGTGGAAAAGGCCTCTTGACAGGCAGCTGTAGGGCCCTTGGAAAGGGCAAGGGCCAGGCCCTCAGGCCACAGGGGAGAAATGGGCTCTAAATTGCCCAGCCCTGGCCCATCAAGCCTGCTCCTAGTCTGCGTTCCACACAGGATCCCTCTGGAGGACTGCAAAAAGCTGAGAGTCAGCTCTGCCTTCTCCATCTTCTGTGCCCTAAAGTGGCCTGGGAGGAGTAATTTGGCCTCAGCTCCCGTGGCACAACTCCTCCCGGCCCAGGGCACGGCGCCAGGAAGGTCTTGGTGCACCGTGCTTTTGCCGCAGCCGAGGAAAGCTCCTGCCTCAGGCTCAGCTTTCCTCCTCAGCCAGACCCCCCGTGTGCCCCAGCGGCAGGGAATTGCTGCATCTGGCTGCTACCACTGAGGGCAAAGTGCTGCATCTGGAGTTCTGGCACCAGCAATGCACCAGATCTGGGCAGTGCTGGCACCGACTAATTGCTGGAATTTCACTTTCTGTGCCACCAAATTGCTGAACTTGGACTGTGTGGGCACTGTGAAAATTCTGGATCTGGGCTCTGGCTGGGCCAGGAAACACCAGATTTCATGCTCCACATGTTGAGAAACACCTGAAGTGGATTTTTCCCTTTCCTTTCCTTTCCTTTCTTCCTTTCCTTTCTTTCTTTTCTTTTCTTTTTCTTTCTTTTCTTTTTCTTTCTTTTCTTTTCTGGAACCAGCTGCCTGAACCCTCCCAAACTCACTGCCACTCCACATCAGCCCCGCTACCAAGTTGCTTTCAAGCACCAGCACCCTCCCAAAACTGCCTCTTGCTTCCCCACCCTCTACTCCAACAGCCCAAAACACCCCATTCCCTCATTGCCAACCCTAGCCCTCCCACTGCAATCCCCACATTACACTGCTCCATGACACACCACACCAGAGCAGGCCATGTCTTCTGGCCACCAAGTCCCCTGCAACCAGCCCTTGCACATTTCCAGCCATTCCAGGCCAGCCCCAGCTTTTCCGCCCACTCTGGCCCAGGGCCCCACCGTCCTCCCAGGGAACAAGTCCATCCCCACATGCCAGCTCACCCTTCCTCCAAGCAGCGTCCAGCCATTGCCTGTGTCCTGCCACTGCAGGCCCTTGCCAAGAGGCTCTCCCAGCCAGCCCTGCCTGCTCTTCCCTGCTCTGGCCCACAAGCTGCAAGTTCATTTGCGCCATGGGCCAGTGGCCCAACCCCAAGCCAGGGCCGGGACCTTTCCCCAGAGCTCTGTGGCCACTGCCTGCTTTCGGCCACCACCCAGCAGAGCCGGCTCAGAGCATCCAGGGATTGCGGCTCCTGCCCAGGCACAACGCAGGGGCACCTGAGACTTCTGCCCTGTGGCCAGCAGAGACTGCAGCCCAGGGAAGGGCTGGGCTTGGGCCAGGCCAGCTCCAGGCTGGAGATCACAAAAAGGTGCCTCCCCGACAAGGGGCTGGCCCACCGACCACACTCCTCAGGGAATGGTCACAGCCCCGAGACTGCCGCAGCTCCAGGAACCTTTGGACACCGCTCCCAGGGATACTCAGGCTACGATTGCCTTCACTCCAGGATCCCGCTGGCTCCCTCTCAGCTCAGCCCTTTCTGCAATTCTCACCTTTGGCTCAACCATTGTGTCCAGTCCAGGTGCTGACAGAGCTGTTGGGGGCAGGAGAGGAGCAGGGCAGCCCCAGATTTCCCCTCTCTGTAACACCACAGCGATTGACAGCCCCAGCTTTCCCCTCTCATTTATTCCGCAGTGGTGGCAGCACCAGTGTTCCCCTCTCTATGACACCACCGTGGTGGTAGCACTAGCATTCCCCTCTCTATGCCATCACAGTGGTGGCAGCCCCAGTGTTCCCCTCTCTATGACACCACAGTGGTGGCAACCCCTGTGTTCCCCTCTCTATGACATCACAGTGGTGTCAAAAATAGTGTTCCACTGTTTACAACACCACAGTGGTGGCAGCCGCTGCTGTCCTCCCTTTGTGACATCACAGTGGTGGCAGCTCATGTGTTCCCCTCTCTGTGGCATCACAGTGGTGGTAGCCCCAATGTTCCCATCTCTGTGACACCATAGCGGATGCAGCCCCAAGGTTCCCTGCCTGGAGACACAGCATGGTAAGCGCCTGGAGGAGACACCAAGGCTGAGCTGGGAGGGAGGCAGCAGGATCATGGAGTGCAGGCCCCTGCCGTGCACAGACAGGGCAAATGTGGCAGACTGGGCATCCCTAGGAGCAGAGTGCAAAGGTTCCTTGAGCTGCGGCTGCCTCGGAGCTGTGAGCATTGCTGTTACCACAGAAGTCTCGGGAAAGGGCTCGGCCCTGTCTTGGGGCTGGGCCTTTGTCCCAGGGAGCAGATGAACTTGCAGCTTGTGGGCCAGAGTAGGAAAGAGCAGGGGCCGTGGTGGCTGGGAGAGCCATTTGGCAAGGGCCTGCAGGACCAGGACGCAGGCAGTGGCTTGACGCTGCTTGGAGGCAAAGTGAGCTGGCATGTGGGGATGGCCTTGTTCCCTGGGAGGGTGGTGGGGCCCCGGGCCAGAGTGAGCAGAAAAACTGCAGCTGGCCTGGAATGGCTGGAAGTGTGCAAGGGCTGGTTGCAGGGGACTTGGTGGCCTGAAGACATGGCGTGGTGTGGTGTGGTGTGTCATGGAGCAGTGTAATGTGGGGATTGCAGTGTGATTGGGTTTGTGAAAGTTGGAAGGGATTGGGATTGAAAGGGGGAATGGGGTGTTTGAGTAGGGGGTGGGCAAGCAAGAAGCAGTTTTGAGCGGGTGCTGGTGCTTGCAGCAATTGTGTAGCAGGGCTGAGGTGGAGAGGCAGAGTGTTTGGGAGAGTAAGGGCAGCTGGTTCCAAGAAAGAAAGGAAGAAAGGAAGAAAGGAAGAAAGACAAGGGGGGCTTTCTCCACTGGCATGAGAAGAGTCCTTCCACTGGGGTGTCCTCAAGCTGCTTGTGTTGCTGATGTGCCTGAGGAATGGTCATTACTTGCAGTCTCCTGTGCTGTGTGTTAGTGCAACTGAAAATACTGAAGGAGGAAGCAGCTCTGCTGGGGGCAGAGTGGTCTTTTCCTTGGTGGTTTTTGTTGTTTTTGGGTTCTTTGGTTTGTGTTTGTTCTTTTCTGCATTTTCCCTGTGGCCTCTGGGCAGAGCTCTGTAAGCCTATGTGCCACTTGCCTGTGGTAGTGTGGATGTGGCCTGGAGGATCTTCCCCGAGCTGTGTGCAGAGGATGGCACATCAGCCCAGGCCGGGGTGCTCAGTGGCCAGTCAGTTTGATGACTGGGTGTGGCTCTGGACGCTTCCCTTGGAGCATCTCCGAGGCATGGAACTTTGGAGCTGCCCCCAGCTGTGGTGTCACAGAGAGGGGAACCTTGGACCTCCCAGCATGGTGATGCCACAGAGGGGAACCTTAGAGCTGCCAGCATGGTGATGTCCCAGAGAGGGCAACGTTGTGGCTGTGCCACTCCTGGCCCACCCCAAGAGCTCTGGTAGCTCCTGGAGGAGACACCAAGGCTGAGCTGGGAGGGAGGCAGCAGGATCATGGAGTGCAGGCCCCTGCCGTGGACAGACAGGCCAAGAGTGGCAGGCTGGGCATCCCCGGGAGCAGTGTGCAAAGGCACCAGGAGCTGCAGCTGCCTCGGAGCTGTGAGCATTGCAGTGGCCTGCTCCAAGAGCACTCCTGTCACCCTGCTTCTCACCTGCTCCCTGATACCCCTCTCAGTCCTGAAAGCTCCCTGTTGGCTGGGTTTGGCCTGGATCCATCCCTGCACCATGCTGACATTTGTCCTGAGGAAGGTGCCGTGTCCACGCAGGTGGACATCTCTGGACTTCCTGGGTGGGCTGCAGCTCCATGTGGATGGTGTGGGACAGGGACCCCACTCTGAGCTTTTGCCACCTCTGCAGGCTGCATCAGTCCTGAAAGCCCCCTGTTGTCTGGATTGGGCCTGGCTCCATCTTGGCATGATGCTCACAATTGTCCTGAGGAAGGTAGGGTGTCATTCCATGGAGGTGGACACCCCGGGACATCCGGAGTGGGCTGCAGCTCTGTGCGAATGGTGTGGGACAGGGAGCCCCCTCCGAGGTTTTGCCACCTCTGCAGGCTGTCACAGAGAGATAGGAAGAGGAGATGGAGGTGGATGTGGAGGAGAAGAAAGATGAGGAGATGGAAGTGGATCTACAGATTGATCCAGAGGAGGACATGGAAGTGGATGGAGAAGAGCATGGAGACAAAGAGATGGAGGTGGATATGCAGATTGATCCAGAGGAGGACATGGAAGTGGATGGAGAAGAGTATGGAGAGGAAGAGATGGAGGTGGACGTAGAAGAGTGCATTGAGGACAAGGACTCTGATGAAAAAGATGAAGAGGAGGTTATAGACTTGGGATGAAGACCCATGCCAGCAGCAGCACTGGTATGTGCTCCCCACAGGCAGAGTGGGTCCCCTGCTCCCAGGTCGGGGCTGCCATAGGTGGTGCCTGCTCGGGGACATGGCTCCCCATGCACTGGATTCTGGCAGCCACCCCCAGCCTGCCCTGTGCTTGCTTTGGGCCGCACAGCCCCCAGCCCCAGGCAGGCTCAGTTCTGGCAGCAGAGACCTGCTGTGCCAGCATGTGCCAGCCTGGGAGCACACGGAACACCCTCCGTGCCTGACTGGAATAACCATGGCACTTATTTTTCTTCCAGGTCTGAGAGACATCCCGGACAGAAACACCACCTCCTGTATATAGGTTTTCAAGTTTGTTGTTATCCTTGGGATAGATGTTTTAGAGTTCATTGTTGCCTTTGGACTATATGTTTTAGAGTTCGTTGTTGCCTTCGGGCTACAGGTTATAGGGTTTGTTGTTGCCTTCGGGCTACAGGTTATAGGGTTTGTTGTTGCCTTCGGGCTCTAGGTTTTAGGGTTTCTTTTGGTCTTCCGTAAATATGTTTCACATAGTATTGTTAGACATGTTCTTATTGAAATACCTTCCATAGATTGTTGCTGTTACAATATTCTTACAATGTAGAATGTTCTGTCATTCATGTTTGTTGCTGTGTTTCAGAAAATAAACAATCTTTCTTTTTCACACCCCAATTGTCTTTGCATGTGCTTTGGGCAGGGGCAGCATTTACAAAGTTGTGGTTTCCACTGGCTCCGGGTTCCCAGGGCTGGAGGTCCCGGCAGGAGCTGGCACAGCCACTCCGGGACTGGGGGTACCTGTGCACACCGGGGTCCCACTGACAGAGGTCACCCTCTCCTTGCAGTTTCTTGGGACACACTTGGTGTCTGTAGGGGCAAATCCTCATGGGCCCTGTCCCCTGGGATCCCATGAGGGAGCAGGGCTGAGCCTGCGTGGTCCTGCAGAGCCTCATGCGTGGCTCTTCCCTGGGTAGCCCCAGGGCTAGTGAGGGTGCACAGGGCTGCAGGCAACCCTCTTCCTGGGCACCCTGAGGGGCTGGAGATAGCCTGGAGGGAGCTTCAGCACAGGGGCCTCTGCACCATGATTTCTACACCATTTCTGCACGGAAAGGCATTGCAGGTATGTGAGGTCCGTGCTTGGGAGCAGCAAACCCAAGTGTTGAGCCTGCAGGGTGCTGCCAGCTGCTCCTGCTCCTCCTCTCAGTCGTTGTCCCATTACCAGGGCAAGCACAGCCTTGAGTACCTGAGAGCAGCTCCAGCACCGAGCGACCTTCTTGTTTCCTGTTACTCGAGCAGCACAATGCGGATTCCAGATCCTCTCCCTGCTGCTAATTAATTAAATAAATTCAGGAGCACAGTAGCAGGTGCAGAAGGGATTTGCTGGTTGGTGCACACTGCCTCCAGCCCCCTTCACAGCATCCCTGTGGAACACAGCTCTTTTTACTCAGCATTTCAGGGCTGCTGTTTCCCCTCCCAATTTTTGCCCTGATTTTGGCAGAAGGCACCAAACTAAAGTTCTTTGCATTAGAAGGGAATGTATTTTGGGCTGATTTGGGACAAGAGGCCCGGTGGGACTTCAGCCCTCTCCCTGATGCCTTGGGCTGCCACACTCCGGATGGGAGTTTCTGTAGCAGCACCTGACCCTGTGCCAAAAAGCATGAAACCCTCTGACTTCACCCACAGCACTAGTGCTGTGGCCACAGCACTAATTCTTTCTCACGGGGCTTTTGATGCTGCTAATAACTCATTCAATTCCCTCTAACCTGCCACAGCTTTGGCTCAGGGCACAGGGCCCTCGCAGGCCTGGGTGCCTCATGCAAAGCCACCTCGGTGCCACCACGCAGGCAGTGTGTGGTAGGAAGGCCTCATCCAGGACACCATCCACTGGGCGAAAAGAGAAAGGAAAGCTGCGTCCGGTTGTGTCCCCGCTCCGGGTGGGAGCTGACCCCCAGCTAGCTCGGGTCAACACAGACACAGTTTCCAGTTCGTTTTGGCTTCTGGGCTTAGCAGCTGGACCCAAAGGTGACAGTCAACAGCAGCAGAAGAGAAAAGGCTGGCTCTCAGCTTAGCAGGTTAAAGGATGTTTATTAGCAGAGATCTCCAAGCTCCGAGGCGAGCGGCTGAGAGCTTCCAGGCTGAGAACCCAGCGGCTGAGAGCTTCCAGGCTGAGAACCCAGTGGCTGAGAGAGCTTCTTCCTCCCTCCTATCCCCTATAAGCGGGGGAGAGTCCCAGGGAGGATACAACAAGACAACAAATCAGGGGTTTCAGGGGGTAACAAGGTGTGCCCACCCCCAAGCTTCAGACCACTAAAATCCAGAGCCAAAGGAATTTCCCCCAGGCTACCTATCACCTGAAGCCCTCTGCCGGAGATTTCACAATCCGGGAGGGACCCCGGGAGTGATAGACAATCTGCCCCAGAGAGGGGGGTTGGGGCAGAAGGGATGTTACATGTCATGTGAAGTATGGGATGATTGACACAAAACACCTTATTATACAGACAACACAAAAGGGATACAGAATTGGGGATACAGTGAAACGAACCATAACATAAACTTCTTACAAAAATCTAATAAAACAGTTCTGCACCACCACAGAAAGCTCTGTCAAACACACTGTAAAATCAGGCAGAGATATTGTCCCTGACCTGCTGTCTCTCCAGGCCCTGCTTCCAGGGCTGGCACCAGCAAATGGACTCTTGTGTGAATGAACAGATCTGTCAAAACCCATGGGAGCACTTCCCACCCCAGCCCTGCCTACTCAAAGTGGCATAATTTTTGTACTTGACTATCTCAAAGGTGAAAGCATATTCTCTCTAATTTGCTAAATTGAGACATTTACTCCTCTCAGAAGTCAATCTCCTTTCCATCTTCTACCTCTTTATCTTTGTACACTCAGTCCATAAGATGAAAAGATTTTTCCTTCATTTCTTCTCCAGGAAAAAAGGAGTTTGTCATTTATTTGCAGCACTTCAAACTGGTGTGTTGACTACAAAAATCCACTGCTCATTACTTTGAAGGCTGATCCAACAGTTCCAATTACTCCAGTAATGTGGATCTTTACAGGAATGGGTGGAAGGGACAGGATCAAAATGAATGTGTTGTCCCACATGAAAGGAGGAAGAGGAAGAAGCAGAATCTGGGAAGACAGCGCTGCTTTGAATTAGGATATCTGCTGTGCATGGCAAGACAAAACACAACCTGTCCCTCATCCTGTCTCTGGATGTGATTGAACCCACTCATCCCCCGCTGTGCAAGTGTGGTGCAGAGGCTGGTCCTCACTCCCCTGGCAAATGACAGAGCTGAGCTGATCTCAGCCTGGAATCTCTGTGGACTGACTGCAAGGACTCCTACAAGATGTAACTTGTGTGTTTGAAACAAACACAACATCCACTGGCACGGAATAATTTTCCCTTCATCCTTCCTACTCTCCAGGTATTTCTCTAGGAAAATCCACTCTCTAGTGCGGACAAAGTGGTAGAGATGGAAGGTTCTGTGTGCCTCAAAAAGCCATCCTACAGCCGTCCATCCTACAGCTCTCCCACTCACAGCCATCAGTTCTGCACAGAGCAGGCAGCAAACTGGTCACTGCTGGCATTGTCTGTGGACTGAACTGGGAGCTGTGGATCACCATCAAGCTTCAAGTGCTTTCTAGTGTGAAGTATTTTACACAGTTCCCCACAGATTCTGGTTCTGCATCAGTGCCACAGCAGGTCTGGGCAGTGTTTAGGTCAACAGGATCTCCCCAGGCTGCAGCTAGAGCTTGAAGCCTCCCTCCAAATTACAGCACAGTAAAAAATAGGCACTTAGGTCACGATGAAAAATCCTCTGCTAAGCCTTCTTTAGTGTCTCTCAACTCCTAATTCTGATTGCAAAATGCTATTTAGGAAGATTAGACTGACAAAAATCAGGACATTTTTTTGTGGATTTTTGCAAAAACACTTTTTGAAGCATTAAGATGGAAGGATTTTCACTCAAGTCATTATTCCTCTAACAAATTTCCCAGCATCCTGCTGTATTAACTTCCCACTCTTATCTCCTCCCAACTTTTACCTGCCCAGACCCAATCATTTTGCTGACAGCCACGGAGCACATGTGCCATTTGCTGAGCCTCATCTGCTCACTAAGGAAAACTGACTTCTTCAGCTTCCTTGCAGAATCTTGGGAAGATCTTGCTTGCTCAGTTGGGCAGTGGAAGAATTTTCTCTTCAAACCTACTCTGCGTGCAATGACTGATGTATTTTGACTCAGAGAAATTGGGTAATTTTCTGCCTTAAATAAAGAGTGAGCATCTCCACGAGCAGCACCATGGCAGAAGAAACACAAACAGGCTGTTACTCAAACCCCATCTCTGAAGGGCTTGTACTCTGCTTTTCAGAGGAGATTAAGAGCTCAGTTACAGTAGAGAAAGAGCGTTTCATTAAATCACACATAGAAAGTAATAAGGACAAATTACAAAGCTCTTCAGAAACAAATCCGTGTCAGACTGCTGAATAAGGAGGCTCTTTAGGGGGAACCTTCAGTGCTTTCTCCTGCCCTTATGAAGAAATGTGTCTTCTTTTCCAAGAAGGAAGTGTGATATATGTCCTAAAGTTAATTCGTGTTAATAGGATATAAAATGTAATACAAGCCATATAAATATAAGTTTTGTATAAACTAGCATGTTATAAGTTAAGTTTTGTTCAAACTAGCATATTGTGAGTTAACTCAGGGGAAGGTGGCTCAACAAAATACAGGAATTTCTCTAGCCCAAAAAGGCATGGGAGGGACACGAGGAAAACATGATTGAAATTACCAGAAAGGGGAACGAGAAAATGCCGCTGCCGGGAATCCTTGAAAGGGAACAAAAAGCGACAGAAAACGGAGATGATAGCCCGGAGAACCAGATGATTACCTCAGATCAATATCTAGATCGTCTCCGTCAGAAATTAACATCTCCACACCACACCTGGACCCAACCATTGTCCTCCTCCACTGATCTATTCAGACTCTCAAAACTGAAACCTGCATGATTAATGAAGATGCCTCGGAGGAAGAACCGTCGAAATCCCGAGCCTCTCTCCGCGATCCAGTGTATAAAAAGAGACTGCTGCAAACCAAAAATGTGAACTTGGGGGATAACAGACTGACAGAGTGTGTTACCATTGTTCACCCAGCGGTGACCCCGGGCTCGACGCTGTCCTTTTAATTGTAGCTGTCCAAGACTGTCATTTTGTCTCTCAATAAAATTCCAAATTTTGATTTATCGAATTTGGTCTATCTTATTTATAACGGAAGGAAGGAAGGAAGGAAGGAAGGAAGGAAGGAAGGAAGGAAGGAAGGAAGGAAGGAAGGAAGGAAGGAAGGAAGGAAGGAAGGAAGGAAGGAAGGAAGGAAGGAAGGAAGGAAGGAAGGAAGGAAGGAAGGAAGGAAGGAAGGAAGGAAGGAAGGAAAGGAAAGGAAAGGAAAGAAAGGAAGAAAAGGAAGGAAAGGAAGGAAAGGAAGAAAGAAAGGAAGGAAAGAATCCAGACCAGGTGTTTCTCAGTATGTGGAGCATGAAATCTGGTGTTTCCTGGCCCAGCCAGAGCCCAGATCCAGAATTTTCCCAGTGCCCACACAGCCCAGGTTCAGCAATTTGGTGGCACAGAAAGCGAAATTCCAGCAATTAGCCGGTGCTGGCACTGCCCAGATCTGGTGCATTGCCGGCGCTAGAACTCCAGATGCAGCAGTTTGCCCTCAGTGGTGGCGGCCAGATGCAGCAATTCCCTGCTGCTGGGGCACACGGGGGGTCTGTCTGAGGAGGAAAGCTGAGCCTGAGGCAGGAGCCTTCCTTGGCAGTGGCAAAAGCACGGTGCACCAAGACCTTCCCGGCACCGTGCCCTGGGCCGGGAGGAGTTGTGCCGCAGGAGCTGAGGCCAAATTTCTCCTCCCAGGCCACTTTAGGGCACAGAAGATGGAGAAGGCAGAGCTGACTCTCAGCTTTTTGCAGTCCTCCAGAGGAATCCTGTGTGGAACGCAGACTAGGAGCAGGCTTGATGGGCCAGGGCTGGGCAATTTAGAGCCCGTTTCTCCCCTGTGGCCTGAGGGCCTGGCCCTTGTCCTTTCCAAGGGCCCTACAGCTGCCTGCCAAGGGGCCTTTTCCACTGGGATGAAGAAAGTGCTGCTGCAAGGCACTCCTCAAGCTGTTTTTGCTGCAGATGTGCCTGAGGAATGGTCATTGCTTGCAGTCTCAGGTGCTCTGTGTGTGGAGGTGAAAGTAGGGAGGGAGGGAGCAGCTCTGCTGGGGGCAGAGTGTTTTTGTGCATTTTAATGAACACGCTGCCAGCTGTGGGCACAGCTCTTGTAACTGTATCTGAGCCTGGTCTGTGGCACTGTGGGGGAGGCCAAGAAGACCTTCCCTGAGCCACTGTGTGCAGAGGAGTAAAGCTGAGGCCAGGCCGGCAGGGGCTCAGTGGCTGCTCAGTGGTGTTGACTGGACGCAGCTCTGGACACTTGCCATTGAGCGTCTCCAGGCAGGGAAGGTTGGGGCTGCATCCGCTGTGGTGTCACAGACACGGGAACGCTGGGGCTGCCACCACTGTGGATGAACAGGGAAGGGAAGGTGTTAAGAAAATTAATCCACGAACGCCAGAGGTTTATGTCCAAAAAGGAGACAGAGGAGTCCTTCTACTTTATTCGAATAAAGGGAGAAGCCATGGGGCATTTCCCCTGGGATCTCTCAGTTTTTCAGAGGACGCAGCCTCCTTTTTATCCTAATTTCCCGGCCGCATTTCCCTCTCTCTTTCCCCATTGGCTGAGGTACTTGAGAGGTACAGACTTCCTGAAATGCCTAAGATTCCCCTTTTAATGTATAACTCCCCCTTAATTTTTAATTTTTATGGGATTTATGGGTTTTTCCCCATTGTTGCTTTCATCTTTCAATATTCAATTTCATTTACAAATAAACCTACAGTTTGTTTGTAAAGGCAAGTATCTTCTTTTCCATTCATCAATCAGTAAAATCCTTCCCATTGTTTCACTTATCTCTCAGTGCTAGTTTTATCTACCTGCAGACTCAGGGCTTGTTTGTAAAGACAAATCTTGTCATTCCTCTCAATCCCTCCTCTTTTATTTTTAATAATTGTCTTTACAAACTTTAGTTATCATTGACTTAATTTTTTGTTCTTTGGTCTTTTTTGGTTTTGCAATTATTTGCAGTGACATCAATTTCTGTCCTTTTGTAGCCATCTCTGGATCAGTAGGCATGGCTACTGCCTGCATCCCTTTGATCACGTGTTGAATAAGTTGTACTAAGCAAGGGATCATGCATGGTAAAAAGATAAGAGTTGCTACTACACATAAGAGGAAAAAAAACATTTGTTTAACCCATAGTCCACCGAGTAACCACGAAACATGTCCCATTCCCATCCTTTCAATGTTTGGACCGGTACTTGAGCTAACTTTCTTATTTCTTTTGTTAATTGTTTCACCACTTTTCCATTGTCATCTATTTGCAAACAGCAGTTTGATTCATTTAATTTGATACACACTCCTCCTTCTTCTGCTAATAAATAATCTAATACCATCCGATGTTGGAATATTGCATTTCTCATCTGAGTAGATTGATCGGCAAGAAGGTCAAGAACTGTAGCTGTCTGGTTCATTACTACTTCAAAGACAGCTTGTAACCTAATTATCCAGTTTAAATTATAAATGGGTTCTCTGGCACCTGAAATGAATTCATTAGGATTCCATGTGTCTGGTCCATAGTGTTGCATGATTCATTCAGGTGGCCATTCATCCTTTCCCCATTTTGGGTGCTCCCTCCTACCAGTGATGTATCAATTGACCGCTTTTCTCTAATTAGATCATCATAAACTTTGATTCCTAATTGATTTCCCTGAACTTGTGGTAGTAAAAAGAACAATGGTCTAATATACCCCACATAACATATCCCTGACCAATCTGGGGGTAACCTGCGGTAAGCATATTGGCCACAAATCCAGTAATGCCCTCTTAAAGCACAGGTCCCACTGGCAAATGGACCTTTCCAATTTTTATCATCAATTGGTGGGTCAAAGTACAGCTTACGTCCTGGGCCTAGTGGTCCCCCAACAATAGCTGCCCTGCCATAAGCATCACAGTATTTGCACTTCCAAGCTCCTACATGAGGTTTCCACCTGCGGTTACATCCCAGATCTGTTTTATTGGATCCAGACCAGAACCTACTAAAAAGAGTCCGAGTCCCATTCTGGTGCTGCCACTTCCACTGATAATCACAAACAACCTGTGTCCTACTTGTGGAATTATCTTGGGGGCAGCTTAAAAGTAAAGGGTAAAAAAACCTATCCTTTCCCACTGCTTTACAGCCTTCAAAATCCTTTTGGTGATTATGGAAGGAACACCTTACCCAGCTACCATCAGTGAGCTTAACATGTGTTTGGTTCCATCTGCCTTGATATCTGGAACAATCATAAGGAGGGCAGTTGGGGGTCCAACAATCTAAACCTAAAGATAAAGTCCAGTCGCAGACACTTTTTCCTACATATACGCCTCCTGTTCTATTTAGACAATAAACGCCTCTTTCAGAGGAATGAAGCCGCCATGGACTTCCTTCCTCATCCCAAAATCCTGTTCCATTATTGACTTCACTCAGGGTGCTAAGCCACCATTTGGGTTCGACTGGGCTGGCCACCCATGGCCAGTCTTCAGATCCCCCTGGCCCTCCGCAGACCCAACAATTGCTAAGGTTAAAGGTTTTTGCTACTTCTTCTCCTAAGGCTAAAAAATTATTTTCCCACTTTTGACCCTAACCTAACTGGCAATATAAAGGTAAGATTATTAAGAGAAACATTCTAATGGTGTCATCTAATCTCCTAACCTAATTTTCACTTTCACGTTGTCCTCCACACCACCTGTGGTGAGCGAAGGCACAGAAACAGCTTAACATAAAGAAAACAATGACAGCGAGGATTGGCCATCAGTGACTGGAGATCTGAGAGGAGGGATGTTCATGCAAACTATTTCAGCAGGCTCTCTGTGGGTAGGCACACGAGGCTTCCCCCAATGTCGACACACTGGCTACTGCTCCAGTCCACTCCTGCAGAGTGTCAGTCGTGGCTTCCCGTCCTTCTCTTCCAGCTGAGATGTCCAAATCTCTGGGGCCTCAGAGACTTTGACCCGAGTGTGGTGGGTCCACCCGTGTTCTGCTGTCTTGACGGCTGTTTCTGTGGTCAGCAACACTTGGAAAGGTCCACGCCACTTAGCCACTAGTGGTGCTTCTTTCCACTCCTTAACTAGGACCCAATCTCCTGGTTGGATGTTGTGAACAGCAAAGTCCAAAGGTAGAGTCTGTGCCAGCTGAGCTTCCTGTCGAAGAGATTTCATAAGAGACAGTATCCTGACCACATATTGTTTTAAATATACATCACTTATCTCTACGCCCCCACTAGGCTGGGAATTGTAAGGGTAAGGAATTCCAAACATCAGTTCAAAGGGAGATAATTGAATATCTCCTCTGGGTCTAGCCCCTATCCTTGCTAAAGCTAGTGGCAAGAGCCATACCCATGGCATCTTAGTTTCTATTACTAGCTTCAAAAGGTGTTTCTTTATTTCTCCATTCATTCTCTCCACCCTACCGGAACTCTGGGGATGCCAGGGGGTGTGGAGATTCCATCTTATCCCTAGAGCAGTCATAACTCCTTGAAGAATTTTTCCTGTAAAATGAGATCCTCTGAGTCTATTGCTTCTACAATCCCATATCTTGGAATTATTTGTTCCAAAAATACTTTAATAACTGATCCTGTAGTTGCTGAAATGGCAGGAAATGCTTCTGGCCACCCTGTTAACTGACATACTATTACCAGGAGGTATTTAAACCTTGCCACTTGTGGCATTTCGGTAAAATCCACCTGGCATCTCTGGAAGGGACGTACAGCCCAAGGCCTCCCTCCCCTGGCAAGTTTCTTTGTAACTCTGTTATTTGTTTTAGCACAAAAAACCCAACCTTCTATAGCTCACTTTGCAAGGGTAAAAAGACCCACAGCAGCATACATTTTGAGGAAAGCTTCTGCCAGTCCTCAAGAGCCCCAATGGCTCCCTTCATGGAGTTGTTTTAATAACTGTAAGGCTAGAGCTTTTGGTACCCACTGTTTACTATCCCTTGTAAACCAATTACCCTGTTTTTCCTCTGCCCCACTCTTTTTAATTATCTCAAGTTCTTCTGGTGAAAAAGACAGTTTCTCTGGCAGTGATGCACCTACTGGGAGCAAGGGGAGGATCTTAGAGATTTCTGGCCACAGTGCAGCTTTTCGAGCTTCTTCATCAGCCAGTCGGTTTCCTATTGCCTCCTCTGAGTACTCTGTTTGGTGCCCTTTAACGTGTATTATTGCTACTTTTTTTGGTTAAGTTCACCACCTCTAATAGGAGGGAGATTAAGTTCTCATGAACTAACTTCTTTCCCCTGCAGATTAATAAACCTCTTTCTTCCCACAGTTTCCCGAACGCATGTATCACCCCATATGCATATTTACAGTCAGTGAAAACATTCACTTTCTTATCCCAGTATAATTCACAGGCTCTCACAAGCGCATACAGCTCTGCTGTCTGAGCTGACCAGGTGGACGGTAACCTCCCCCCTTCTTTTAGTTGCTTTCCATTCACGATAGAGTATCCTGTAAATCGTTTCCCTTCTACTACCTTTGAAGACCCATCAATAAACACATTTTCTCCCTCAGGCCATGGAGTATCTCGTAAATCTTTTCTAGCCCAGGTCTGGAGATCTAGTACCTGAATGCAGTCATGGGTTTCTCCCTCCCCCTCTTCTTCAGGGCCGTTCAAACAGGAGGCTGGGTTAAACCCTCCACCACTTTTAAATTCTAAATCCTCCTGTTCCATTAAGCAAGATTCATACTGTAATAACCGAGTGCTGGTCATCCATTTAGAGGCTCTCTCAGTTAACAAAGCTTTAATCTGGTGTGAAACTTTAACAATCAGATAACCTCCCCTTGTCAGCTTTCGAGCCTCTGCCACCATCAGAGCTGTAGCTGCACAGTTTTGCAGACAAGGGGGCCAACCCCTGGCTACCGGGTCTAAGAGTTTTGAAAAATAAGCAACAGGCCTCCGTGTCCCCCCATGCTCTTGCACTAAAACTCCTTTACAATGAAGGAGGATGTATGTTTAACATCCACATACAGTTCAAATTCCTTTTCTGCGTCTGGAAGAGCTAAGACTGGGGCATTTACCAATTTGTCCTTTAATTTTTTTAAAGCTTTGCTCTCCCTCTGGTGTCCATACCAGGACATTAGGACTGTCTTGGGTTAAAAGGCTATATAAAGGTCTGGCCACAATAGAAAAATCTTCAATCCATACTCTACAGTACCTCACCAACCCTAAAAACTGCTGTAACTCCTTTTTTGTCTTGGGTAATGGTACTTATAAAATCCCTTGTATTCTTTCCGGATCAATACACCGCAACCCCCCAATCAAAATACGTCCCAAATATTTAACCCTTTTTTCTACCAACTGTGCCTTTTTTTCAGACACTCTAAGTCCTTTCTTAGCAAGAAAATTAAGCAGCTGTACTCAACCACCTTTTCCTGTTCCCCTGATAAAAGCAAATCATCAACATATTGCAACAACCTAACTCCTGAGGGTGGAGTAAATTCTCTTAATATTTTCTGCAACGCTTGCCCAAACAGAACCGACGACTCAGTGTAACCTTGAGGTAAAACTGCCCATGTCAATTGTTGTTTTACCATTTTCCCTCCTTCCTCATGTTCCCACTCAAAGGCAAACTATTGTTTACTATCTTCTGTAATGGGACACCCCCAGAAAGCATCCTTTAAGTTCAGTACTGAATAATACTGGTGTGAAGAAGGGATCTGATTCAGGATTGTATAGGGATCTGGAACTGTGGGATGCCTTGCTTTGTCAATTTCATTTATTATTCTTAAATCCTGCACCATTCTGTAGGTTCCATCTGGTTTCTTAACTGGCAGGATAGGGGTGTTATAGGGAGACATACACGGCTCCAAAAGACCTGCTTTTAGTAGGAACTCAATGACAGGCTATAACCCCTTCTTCCCGTCCTTTGAAAGAGAGTATTGCTTTTTAGACACCACTTGTCCTGGTTGTTTCAAAGTAATTTCGAGAGGCTCTATGTCTAGTTTTCCGTATTTTCCTGGGGCTGCCCACACTTCCGGATTTATTTCAGCATAAGCCTTCTCAGACATTTTACATAAAGATATCACAGTGTTGGACTCTGTCATTTTTTACAATACTAATCTGCATTCCCACTTTAGCCATCAATTCCCTTCCCAGTAAATTACAATCACAATTAGGAACAAACAGGTATTTGTGTATTTCAAACCTGTCCCCCACATCTATTAATAGCGGTTGAATAAAATACACTCACTCATCCTTTCCACTCACTTCTTGAATGACTAATGATCTTTTTGATAATTCTCCCCCCCCTAGGTATAAAATTTAAAGTGGATCGAGAGGCCCCTGTATCTACCAGAAAACAAACCTCCTCTCAATCTGGACCCACCTTAAAAGTTATCAAGGACTCCTGCATGGTGGGTCCTTGATATAATGGGAGCCCCTGACACCCCTAACAATCCACTTCCATTATCCTCTGGAATTCCTCCTCCTGAGGGTCCAGCTGTTTCTGCGGACGCTCCCTTTTCCAATGCCCTTCTGCCCGGTAGATAGCACACTGGTTCCTTCCCAACTGCTGTTTGGGTCGGCTCTCCCCTGCCGAGGAGGGAATGCCTCTGCCACTTCCCTGTGGCCGACCCTGTCCCCTCTGTCCCGGGGGACCCCTTGGACCTGTTGTTTATTTTTCTGTGGCTGCAAAAACTCTGCCATCATCTTTGCCTTAGCCTTTACCTTTTCCTCATCCCTCCTTACATATATCTGCTGTGTTTTTCTAACTAGTTCTTCTAGACGCTTGTTCTGCCACTCCTCATCTTTCTGTACCCCTTTCCATATGTCAGGCCAGGCCTTTGTAACAAATTGTACCTTCAACAGTGTGTCAAAGGCTGGTCCCTCCGGATCCATCCCCCCGTGTTTCTGCAAGGGCTCTCTAATCCTCTCTAACCAATGAGAGGGGCTCTCATGTTTCTCCTGTTTTAAGGACATAGCCTTAGCTATGTTGTTAGTTCTGGGAACTGCTGATTTAATTGCCCTAATCAAATAAGCACAGTAATCACGGAGGAGAGCCAAACTGGTCTCCTCATTTGGGTTCCACTGGGGGTCCACCTGGGGGATGGCATCATCCACTGTAGGTACATTAGGTCCAGCCCCCACTGCTGCTTGTGGATGTTCATCCTCCCACAGCTGCCGAGCTTTCTGCAGAATCATCTGTTTCTCTGACGACCCAAATAAAATTCCCAGGAGAAAATCCCAATCCTTCCATGTATAATCCACATTTCCCAAATATTCTTCTACCTTTTCCTCCACCCCTATGGGATCATCCAAATATGGGGGTAATTCTTTTTTCAACCCCCTTATATCCTGGGGAGTAAGTGGTACAATTACAAACCCAAAACCACACCCCCTGACCCCCCAAAGGAACTTGGCGGAGTGGCATCTGATGTACTCCTGTCTCTTTGGTCTGGGGGGCTTCTGATGTGCTCAATTGATTTCCTCTTCTAGTTCTACGTGGTGGTATGATAGGCTGCTCCCTTCCCCCTACACCATTATTATTCTCAGGTGGGGCCATAGGAACAACATTCCCCTGATCCCTTTGCTCTGGGATTTGAGGATACAGGGGACCTGCAGCTGCTCCTGGGTCAGCTGGCAACACTGGAGGACAAGACGGGGGAAGGTACTGAAGAATATGCCAATTCTCACCAGTTTCCCCTTCCTCCCTTTTTTCTTCTTCTCCCTTTTTCTTTAACACCTAGATTTCTTTTGTTGCTTGTCTAAACCATATCAATCCACATTCCCTTTCAATCCATCCTTTCCAATTCTCCTCTAAATACTTCAACAAAATTCTACACAAACGAATCCTATCTGTTCCATAAAGTGGCCACATAAGCCCCTCTGGCAGCTTATACTCCGGCCACACAAAATAACAATATTTTACCATCATCTCCATAGTTGCCTCTGGGTGAATGCATAGTCTGTCCCAAGACCTCAGCATCCTCCCCAAGGGACTCTCCGGGGGTATTATGGGATCGTCATCCCTTTTGCCAGGGCCCCTTCCCAGCTTTACCCTAGCAACCCTCCATGGGTGCTGTGTTTCACCTGTGCTACCCCTCCATGGGTGTTCCTCTCAGGTTTACCTGTGCTGCCCTCCATGGGAGCACTCCCAGGTTTGCTCCCCGAAGTTCCTATTTTACTCACCGGTGAGATTTTCACATGGCAAGGCCACAGCCATGTGCTTCTTCTTCCCACAATCCCTTTCTTCGGTCTCCTCCCCTCCTCCTAACCCCTTCCTCTCACCTAACCCCTCCCATCTTACGGGTCTCACCCCTTCTTTGGTGTCAACCCCTTTGGCTTCTCCCCCCGTGTCAATCAACCTGATGGCTCCCCTGGCTCCACCCATGGCTCCACCCATTGCCCCACCCCATGACATCACTGGGAATATCTGCCCCCTTTGGTAACTCCCGCCCAGGTTTTCCGCCCTTGTTCGTGTAGCTGCCACCCACCCTCTTCCGGCTTTCCAGTTCCCATGGTCCCCACATACGGTTCCCCGGTCCAGAACCGGAGGAAGTGGCTGGCCTGGGGGCCAGAACCCGGAACTGGAGGCCATTCCTTTTGCTGCTCCTGTTACCTCTAATCACAGGGGTACCCACCCTAAAAGGGAACCCTTTTCTTATCAAAATAAAAAAGAGCTTTGCAGAGCTCAGAAAGAATTTTGTAGGAATGGTGAATTTTTTTAAAGGCTTGTTAACGGCCATTTTCTCATCAAATGTGCTGGTCCTTAGTGACCTAAAGATTTGTTTTCATGTTTACTTACACCCGCAGGATTATATTCTGTGGGAAAGAACATGGAAGCGGTTACCCAAGGACCTCCTTCCTGGAACTTTTGCAAAGCACCAAATGCACAGCTGATGCACAGAATAATCCTATTACAACTGAATATATAGGCAACAAAGGTGAATGGGATGAAGCACGCAAGCAGGCGGGGGGGATCCCTCAGCCTGTGCTTGATCGTGTGAAGGATGCTGCCACAAAGGCTTTTCAAATTATGGCCTACTAAAGATCCCTAGGCAAAGTTACATCTCTATTAACAATCTCCTTCAGAGCCTTTCTTAGATTTTATTGACAAGCTCTGTGCAGTGGTGGAGAGCCAGCTAGAGGACAAGGAGTTGCAACAGAGACGAACCTGGATGTGGCACAAAGCAATGCCAATCCAAGAGGATCATCTTGGGGCTTCCTTGTTTCTCCACCTCCCTACCCTGGACCTCGTCATTGAGATCTGCGTGAAGTGAGCCGTCATGGACCCAGAAGAACAACAGAAAGGGCCCGGGCCAAGGCCAGATTTCAGCACCAGCCACCATTCACCCCCAACCACAGTGGCTGGAAGGGTCAAAGGTTTCCAGTGGGGGTGGGAGGGACATGTGACGTGCTTTTGTCCCTTTAAGAATTAAAGCACCACACAGACTGGTGGGAGCATGGAGGAGGGGGAAAAGGGGAATGTTCCAGCCCCAAAAAAACTAGAGGGGGGAGCGCGAGCCTGTCCTGCATGAAGAGGAAAATGGGACAGGTCACTGGGTTGTTGGGGTTGTAGGGCAACTCAGTTCTGGGAAGGTATGGGACCCTAAGGAACCCTCAGGGTTGGTAACAACTAAGAGTATAAGTGAGCCATTTAGGCTCGAGATAACAACAGGCATGCTTTTGGACACACCGGATTGGCATGTGGTCACTGTTGATCCTGGATGGATGACCAACCTACAGCAGACTGACAGTAAGTACCTTGTTATTGGGGATTCTAAGCACACTTCCTCCAAGATCAAGATTGCTCCAGGAGTTTTACCATCAGATGCAGAGCAACTTGCTCCCTTGACAGGTTGTGTCCATCCTCCCCTCTTCCTACCAAAAGGCCAAGTCATCGCCCAGGCCATACCATTGCCCCAACTGCCCTATGATGATCTGGAGCTTTCAGTCTATTGGGCAGAAATGGTGGGAGAAGACAAGCCCATCATTTGGTGTGGGCTTAAGAGGGAGGGGGATTTCATCCAACTCAAAGGGATGATGGACACGGGTCAGATGTGATGGTCATCGCACCACACAAGTGGCCGTCACATTGGGAGCTGCAACCCGTGGCTGGCAAAGTTACAGGTATAGGGGGCACACGATTGGCGAAGCAATCCAAGAGTGTTGTGCAAACTGAGGGACCAGACGGACAATTGGCTTATTTATGCCCATTTGTTT
>NW_026690386.1:0-35322 GCF_015227805.2 Hirundo rustica | reverse complement strand
TCTGCCCGCACCGGGCACCCCCAGGGCCGGGCAGCTCCTGTCCGGAGCCCCCCAAGCTGCCTTCGGCGGCCGCCGCGCCGCGGGCAGCGAGCGGAGCCTCCTCCCCGCCCACACCGGGCACCGGGGACAGGCACGGGCCCCGCCGTCTCCGTGGTGCTGAACGGCGGCCGCGCCGAGCCCCGGGGTCCCGCGGGGTCGAGCCTCCCCCGGCCTTCTCTCCCCGAGCCGCCGCTAATTGACCATCGTTATCGCGGCTATTAATAACCACCGTACCGTCCCCGCGCCTCCGGTGCTCCCGGCCCGGCCGAGCGCTGAGGGCCGGGGCAGCCGGTGCCAGCGCGGTGCCAAATCACCGGATGGGCTCTCGGCACGGCCCCGGTGCCGCTGCCGCAGCCCTCCGCTCGCTCCGCACCGCTCCGGGGCCGACCGCCGCCGTTACCTCCGAACCGGGGCTCTCAAATTCCTGCCCGGCCTCCGGCGGCCCCGGGGGCTCGGCCCCGCTGCCGCGCTCACCTCCCGGGCCCCGCTCCGCCCGTGCCGGTGCCGGTGCCGGTGCCGGTGCCGGTGCCGGTGCCCGTGCCGGTGCCGGTGCCCACGGCGATGTCCCGGCCTCGCCGTTCGCCCGAAGGGTAAAACCCCGACAACGAGCGCGGCCCCGCAGCTCCGCCGAGGGAACGAACGACACCACGGAGCTTCGCCGCCGCCTCGGGAGCTCGCTCCGGCCCGGGCCCGGCTCCCGGAGGGGAACAGGGGGTGCCGCTGGCAGCAGCTGGTTTCTCGCTGGCACGCGCGGGGCCGGGAGGGCCGCGGTTGGTCCCCGCGCTTCGCGGTGCCCGCTGCCCGCGCCGAGAGTTGGCACGGCCGGCACCGGGGGGACGCGGCCGCCCCACGCGTGTCCGCGGCCGGGGCCGCTCGGGGCCCGCTCCTCCCGTCGCTCTCACCGCCTCGCCGCCCGCCCGTACCCGCTTCCCCGGCGCTGCCCGGGCCTCGGAGCCACCGGTGCCCCGCATTTCTCCCCTCGCCTACGGCCGGTGTGGATCAAATACCTTCACTACAGCCGCCATGTTGGGCTCCGGTGCGAGCGCGGCGCTCGCCGCTCCCAACCTGGGCCGCCTGGGCGGGGGGCAGCGCGGGGGCTCGGCGCCGCTTCCCCCCGAGCACCGGGGCCCGGCCCAGCCCGGCGGGGGCCGGGAAGTTGCCGCGGTTCTCCGCTCCCGCACCTGCCTGCCCCCGCATCCCTCCGGTGCTCCGGGGCCGCCGTTACCCTCCGCCCGGCCCGGTGCCCGGTGCCCGGTGTCCGGTGCCCCGGGTGTCCGGTGTCACGGTGCCCGGGCCCGGGCCGGTGTCCGGTGCCCGGTGTCCGGTGCTCAGCGGCAGCCGCTCGGCCGTGCCCACCTGGGGAGGGAAAGAGAGAAGATGCGTCAGGAGGAGCCGCCGCCATCGCTCCAACTTGGAGCAACTTTCCCCCGGCGAGGCCGGCGGCGGGGGCCGGGCCAGGGCGGCGCGGGAGCCCCTGCCCGGGCAGCCGGTGCCCCACGGCCCGTGCCCTCCTCCCGCGGCGTGGGGACACCCACCCGGGGCCCAGGGCCGCGCTGGGACGCGGCCTCCGCTGCAGGGCGCCCCGGCTTTGGGGCAGCGCCTGTCCGTCCGTCTGTCCGTCTGTCCGTCCGTACCGGCTCCCCCCTGCCGTGGGCACCGGAGCCTCCCCGGGCACCGCCGGGCACCGGAGCCGCTCTCCCTCCCGGCCTGGGCTCCTCTCCAAAGTCTATTTTTCTGCTGTTTATTTCCCTCCCCTCTTTTTCTCCCACCGAGATTTTTTTTTTTTTTTCCCCTCCCGTCTTTTTCTTTTCATTTTGCCGCCCCAATTTTTTTTTTTTTCTTTTCTGTTTTTTTTTTTTTTTTTTTTTTTCCCCCCTCCTCGTTTGACTCCAACGTCGCCGGGAATTATTTGCATTTAAAATACAACGACTCGCTTCCCTCCGCGCCGCTTGGCAGCTCGATTCCAGCAGCACGGGCGAGGCGGGCGAGCGATGCCAAGGAAAAGAGCTCCCCAAACCCCCGGGCGAGTTGCCCCCAATTCCTGCCCGGCTGAAAATATCGATGCTGGGGGAAACTAAAGACTGAACAGATTTTAATCACTCTCTTCTTTCCCCACAGCCGCTGCCACCCGAAGGTGTTGTGGCAACAAAGAGCGGGATGGCATCTGAGCCTCGGTTTGGTTTTTGTGGGTTTTTTTTTGGCCTAAATTTCCCAAAATAAAATAAAATAAAAAATGAATTCTCCCCGAAGCCGCGAAGGCTTTGCAGGAGATGGAGAGATTGATGTGCCCCGGAGCCATCACATCCTGCCCTGCCAAGTGCTTCCCAGGAAAATCTGATTTTCCATTTATCCCCCCCCGCCGCCGCTGAAGGCAGCCGCCGCGAGGAGAAGGCGCTGGGAAGCCCAGGACCGTTCCCAGTCCAAACTGGGAGCAGAACGGGGTTTTCTCCCGGTCCCTGAGCGCGGCGGAGATTTCCCAGCTCGGGGAGCAAGGGCGTGGGATTCCCCGGGCAGAGCCGGGCACGGCAGCGCTCCCCTGACACTCCCTTCATTTTTTTTTTTTTTATTATTATTAAGGGAAAAAAATAGCATTAAACCTAGAGAATTAATTCCTTTTTTCTTCCTTTCCCCAGAAATGTCGAATTCAACCCCGGCCCTTAGCTCGGGGATTTAATTTTTTTTTTTCCTTGGGTTATGATTTTTTTTCCTGGTGTTTGTTTTGGGGTTTTTTTTCCTGTTTTTACCATCTCGCACCAACTCAGGGACGGAAGGCGATGCCCACACAACACCTCAACCCCAACGCAGCCACCTCTACGCCCCTTTCTCCCTGCTCTGATTATTATTATTATTATTATTTTTAATCCCAAATCCTTTTCCCCGCAAAAATAAAATATTAAAAAATAAAAATAGCTGCACACACCGAAACTGGGCTCCGGCCGCCCCTTACCTCGGGCAGCGGGCAGGGCAGGGCAGCCGTGTCCGACCGTCCCCGGGGCTATAAACCCCTTTTGTGAGTTTGCCCGAGTTTCCCCGGGCTGTCCCCTTTTGTGTCCCGTTGCCATCTAGAGGCCCCGATTAATTAATTTCACACCGGAGCTCGGGAGGAGGATGAAAAACAAAACAAAAAAAAAACCAAAAAAAAAAAAAAAAAAAAAAAAAAATTCCCACCAAAAAAAAAAACCAACAAACCCCTCCACAAGCGAGCGAGGAGATGTGAAACTCCGAAAGAAAAAGGAGTCAACATCAAGTTCAACAGCGCGCGGGGGGGAAAAGGCCCCGATTTCCATCACAATCGCGTCTGAGCGGGGGCCGGGCGGGGGGCGGCGGGCGGCGGCCCCCGCGCCCCCTCCGCGCGTTCCCAGGCTCGGAACAATCGCGCTCTGTTTGCCTCGCACATGCCGGCGTTTGGGCACGGAGGCTGCCTTGGGATAACGGGAATAATGAGGGGACGGAGCGCGGGGGGAGCCGCTGGAAGGGTGGGAAACGAGGGGGGGAGCGGAGCGGGAGCACCCGGGCCGTGCCCGGCACCTGTTGAGCGGCGCTCTGGAGTTGGAAGGAGCCGCGGCGGGGAGAGAGCGGGGGAACCCCGAAAAAGAGCGCGGAACCCCTCCCCGAGCGAGGCGGGGAGGCTTTTCCCTAAGTTCGGTGTCCTCCCGCGCGTTTTCTCACAGTGCCCGGGGGGCGCGGGCCCCGGGGGCCCGGGGCGGCCGAGGCGGCGGTGGGGACGTGTCCTGCAACCCAAGCAGCTCGGCTCCGCCGGGCATTGTCCCCACGGAGCCCGTGGCCATTGTTCCCGGCGCCGCGGGAGCCGGAGGGAGGGCAGCTTTCCACGCCTCGTCCCTCCCCGCCGGCTCACCCCCGCCCCGACACCCACCGGGGCTGCCGGGACCCTAATCCGGGACGGGGTCTGGGGGTGGGAGGGAAAAAAAAAACCCACCGCCACCGGCACCCCCCAACCCCCGCACGCCGCCGAAAATAAAATAAAATAAAATAAAATAAAATAAAATAAAATAAAATAAAATAAAATAAAAATTAAAAATAGTGAGGCGAGGGAAGGGGACGCGCGGGGTCTCCCCTTGCGCTGACTTCCTCCAAGTTGGGAGAAGCGGGAGGGGGAGCTCCCGGTGCCCGCCCAGCCCTGCACCTCCGGCGGCACCGGGAGCACCGGGAGCTGCACCGGGAGCACCGGGAGCAGAACCGGGAGCAGAACCGGGAACTGCACCGGGAACTGCACCGGGAGAAGAACCGGGAGCAGAACCGGGAGCTGCACCGGGAACTGCACAGGCAGCACCGGGAGCACCGGGAACAGAACTGGGAGCACCGGGAGCTGCATCGTCAGCACCGGCAGCAGACCCGGCAGCACCGGGAGCAGCACCGGGAACCGCACCGGGAGCAGCACCGGGAACTGCACCGCGAGCACCGGGAGCAGAACCGGGAGCAGCACCGGGAGCTGCACAGGCAGCACCGGGAACAGAACTGGGAGCACCGGGAGCTGCACCGGGAACTGCACCGGGAGCTGCACCGGGAGCTGCACCGGGAGCTGCACCGGGAGCTGCACCGGAGCGGGGAGTTCAGTGCGAGGCAGAGGAGAGGAAGGAGGAGAGGGGAGAGAAAATTAAAAATAAATAAACAGCGGCGGAAAGGAGAAGGGAGCGGGGAGGGGATTATTTACCTCCCTCCGCACCTCCGCATCCGTTAGTGACACAGCGGCTGCGGGAGCCGCCGGGACACCGGCAAAACCTCCGGGACACCGGCAAGACCTCCGGGACACCGGCAAGACCTCCGGGACACCGGCAAGACCTCCGGGCCCTGCGCCTGGGGGGCACGGGCAGCCGAGCCCGGGGCCGTCCGGGAGCTGCGGAACCGGGGCTGCGGCGAGCCCCGGGCGGGCTGCGGGAAGCGGAGCGCCCGCGATCACGCTGCCTTTACGTGCGGTTAAACACGGAGCGTCCGGCCGGGGCCGGAGCGCCGGGAACCCCCCGAGAGCCCCGGGCAGCCCCGGCGCCGCCGCTACCGGGGGTGATGATGATGATGATGATGATGATGATGATGACGGAGCGGGGGTGTGAGAGGGGGGTGGATTCCGCCCAAACATCCATTTTGTCCCTTTTGGAAATGGAGATGGGAGAGAGGAGGGAGAGGAGGGGGGGGAAAGAAAAAAAAAAAAAAAAGCCTCTCTTCTTCTTCTTTTTTTTTTTTTTCCTTGTTTTCTCCATATTTTACTACGTAAGGAGTGACGTCCTCGCGTCGGGAGCGGGATAGGTTAGCCCGGAGCTGGGAGAGGAAGGAGGGGGGAAAACCAGGCTGGGAGAGAGAGGGGGGGGCGCGGGGGCGGGGGGCGGCTCTGGCAGCGGCAGAACCTAAAAATAACGAGGATTTTATTATTTGGGGGAAAAAAAAAAAAGGGGGGAGGTAGTATAATAATAATAATAATAATAATAATAATAATAATAATAATAGCAGCAGTAATCCGGCTGACCCCGCGACGCGGCCCTGCACGGGCTCCGGCCGCTCCGGGGACCCCACGGAGCCTTCCCTGGGGTCCCTCGGGATTCGGGGCACCCCACGGGGTGCGGGAGAGCTTTGGCGGGCTCCTCCTGCCCTTGCGCTCCCCTTCCCCCGGCCGCTGCGGGATTTTTGGGGCCGAAATTAAGCAGAAATTTGGTGTTTTTTAAATTTAACTCGACCCCAAATCCCAACAGCTCCGAACCCCCGGGAAGCGGCCGGGAATGGATTCCCCACCTCCCCCCGGCTCCTCCTGGCCCGCCGGGATTTTGGGAGCGCTAAAAAAAAAAACAAAAAAACCAAAAATAAACCAAAACCGGGGGCTCCGCGCAGCGCCCGGAGGGGGTTTGCACCCCAAATTCATCCCCGGGGAGGGGGGGGACACCCAGGGACACCCAACCCTGAGCCCCCGAGCGGGGCCGGGCCTGGATCCAGCCCTTGGAACCGCCGGGATGCGCGGCCGCCGAACCGGGACCGCTCCGGTGCTCCCCGAACCGGGACCGCTCCGGTGCCCCCCCGAACCGGGACCGCTCCGGTGCCCCCCCGAACCGGGACCGCTCCGGTGCTCCCCGAACCGGGACCGCTCCGGTGCCCCCCGAACCGGGACCGCTCCGGTGCTCCCCGAACCGGGACCGCTCCGGTGCTCCCCGAACCGGGACCGCTCCGGTGCCCCCCGAACCGGGACCGCTCCGGTGCTCCCCGAACCGGGACCGCTCCGGTGCTCCCCGAACTCGGTGCTACCGCCGAGAGGCCTCGGGCTCCGCGCTCTCCCTTAATGAGCTCCGCTCTCTCATTTCCTCATTAACGAAAATTCCTCGCGGCCGAGCTGGCGGACACCGGGACGCGCCCGTCCCCGCCCGTCCCGTCCAGCCGGGGCTCCCCTGCCTGAGGGACGCCCCAAATCTTGCGGTGTTACCTCGTAATTACCTCCCCCTCGGTGGCCGTGAGACCCCCGGGGGCTGCCCAGGGGTTTCCCCACGGTAAAAGTCGCTGGGGCCGGGCCCGGTTCCTCCGGGCTCCTCCCAGCCCCGGTTCCGGCGGCCCCGCTGCCCCCCGCCACTCCCCGCCGTGCGGATTTTGGGGAGCGGGTGGCCTATTTTGTCTCCCCGATGAGAGTTTTGATCAAAAATTCATTAAGAGGCTTTCGGCGCGGCGCCATGAATATTTCAGGGCTTTTGCAAAACAACGAAGCGGCGGAGGCGGCCCCCGGTGCCGGTGTCGGCCCCCGGTGCCGGTGTCGGCCCCCGGTGCCGGTGTCGGCTCGGTCGGAGGCTGCGGGCGGCGATCGCTCCTCGCTGCCCGGCCCCGGGGCCGCGGTGAGCATCGCCAGGGGCCCCGGCTCTGTCCCCGGAACCCCCCGTGCCCCCCGAGCTGAGGGGTGGGGACAGCCGGGGTGTCCCCTGGGAACGGGGACAACGCCACGAGGGAGCCGGTGACAGGGGCTGCTCTGGGCAGGAGACGACCCAAACCCCAAACCTCAAACCTCAAACCCAAATCCCAAACCCAAACCCAAATTCCAAACCCCAAATCCCAGCCAGGGAACACCCTGATGGAAAGGACCCTGACCCGAATTTGGGGTGCGGACCCCCCCGACCTCGCCAGTCCTGAGTGGAGACAAAGCCCGGGCGGGTCCGCAGGTAACTGGGACTTACTGGGCCAGCTGGGACGGGGACAAGGGGCGCCAGAGGTGGCCAGGCTGGGCCGTGGTGGCAGCGCTGTCACTTCCCAGGGTCACCCCCAGCACCCCAAGGAAGCTGGGGGCACCTGGGTGTCACCTTTGGGGCAGTGCCGGGGGGAATGTCACCCTCGCTGCCACCCTGGGGACACCCTGAAACCAGCTGGGGACAGAGGGACAGAATGGCTGGGGACAGAGGGACAGAAAGGCTGGGGGCAGAGGGACAGAAAAGCTGGGGACACCCTGAAACCAGCTGGGGACAGAGGGACAGAAAGGCCAGGACAGAGGGACAGAAAGGCCAGGACAGAGGGACAGAAAGGCCGGGACAGAGGGACAGAAAGGCCGGGACAGAGGGACAGAAAGGCCAGGACAGAGGGACAGAAAGGCCAGGACAGAGGGACAGAAAGGCCTCTCAGCAGCACCAAAGCGGGGTTGGGGACATCCCGGGTCACCTCCCGAGCCCGGTTCGGGACGTGTCGCCATGGACCTGCGGCTCCCGGCGCTCCCGCTGCTCCCCGCTCCCCGCCGGCCGCTCCCGTGTCCCCGGTGCCGGGACGCGACCCCCGCCGCCGCCGCGGGCAGCCCCCAGCCCCTCCCCGGGGCTCACCTCGCCCTGACATTTCCTGGCGCTCCTTCCATGCCAGCGGGTTGCCATAGCGAATCTAAATCTTACAAACAAAACGAGGGGAGGGAGAAAAAGAGGGTGAAAAAAAAAAAAGAGAGAGAGAGAGGGGGGAAAAAAAAAAAAAAAAGAGGCCTGATTAGCATATATTCAAATGAGGCGTGCCATAATGCCAACCATAAATCGTGCAGTCGTCGCTATTCAATCAGCGGCTCTTACCCCCAGCCCCGCTCTCGCCAGGCACAGCCCGGACCCAAAGGTGGCTCTGGAGGGGACTGTCACCCTCGGGGGTGGCCCTGGAGGGGACTGTCACCCTCGGGGGTGGCTCTGGAGGGGACTTGTCACCCTCGGGGGGTGGCCATGGAGGGGACCTGTCACCCTCGGGGGTGGCCCTGGAGGGGACTGTCACCCTCGGGGGTGGCCCTGGAGGGGACTGTCACCCTCGGGGGTGGCCCTGGAGGGGACTGTCACCCTCGGGGGTGGCTCTGGAGGGGACCGGTCACCCTCACCCTCGGGGGTGGCCCTGGAGGGGACTGTCACCCTCGGGGGTGGCTCTGGAGGGGACTGTCACCCTTGGGGGTGGCCCTGGAGGGGACCTGTCACCCTCGGGGGTGGCCCTGGAGGGGACTGTCACCCTCGGGGGTGGCCCTGGAGGGGACTGTCACCCTCGGGGGTGGCCTGGGCCCGGCCCGGGCTCGGCGCAGCCCCCTAATCCCGCCTGGTATTTATGGCGCTCTGTTAAACCGGGCAAACTCTGCCCAGGATTAATCTCCCGCCCGGGTTTAATCTCGGGGCTATAATCCGCGCCCCCCCTCAGCCCCCAGCCCAGGGAAGGGGGCCCAGGAGGGTGTGGGGGACCCCCAGCCCTGCCCCATCCCTGTCTGGGGGTGTCCAGGTGCTGCTGGGGGGGGACAAAACCCCCCCAAAATGTCCCTGTGGGGGGGTGGCGCCGCAGGACGCTGCTGTCCCCTCCTCGGTCACTGCCCGCGGCGTGGCCGTGCCGCACCAGGGGATGCTCCCCCACCCCAAAAAGCGGCAGAACCCCCAGCCCAGCCCAGCCCCAGCCCCGAGCTAAAACGGGCTCGGCTCAGCTAGGCCGGGCCCACCCCCACCTTCACCCCCGCCTTGCCCCCCCCCCCCCTCCCAAATCCCGATTTTAAAGGGATTTTTTTTTTTTTTGTCCCTTCTCCCGCCTGCTCTGAGACCCCCCGAGAGGCTTTTTTGGGGTCACCGAGGGGTGGGGGCAGCACGGCTGAGCCGCGAGGAGCTGACCAGAGCAGGGGTGACGCGGCTGTCACCCACCCTGCTGGCCAGAGACCCCCGAGGGGCGGCTCCGGGCCGGGGACACCCGGGCGGGGGGGACACAGCGGCACCGACACCGCGGTGCCACCGACTGTCCCCTTGGGGACCCCAGCGCGGGCGGCCTGACCCCAAAAACCTCACAGCAGACACCCCGAGACCCCCCAGCTCTTTATTGGTGCGAAGATAATAAATAGAAAAGAGCCCCCGGCTGGGGCCCAGCCCGCCTGTCCCGTGTCCCCTGCGCTGTCCCGTGTCCCCTGCGCTGTCCCGTGTCCCCTCCGCTGTCCCCCGTCCCCCTGGAGGCGGATTTGGGCTGGGAGCCGCTGCCGGTGCTCTCAGTCCTGCTGCCACCGCGTGGCACTCGCCAGCCACTCCCGCTGCTTTGGGGACGCGCTGGTGGCGCGGGGACAGGCGCGAGGACGGGCGGGGACAGCCCGAAGGGAGGGGACTGGGTGGCACCTGGGGGGCTCCGGGGAGGGGGAGAGGGAGGGTCTCGGGGAGCTGCGGGCCCAGGGTGCGGCACGGTGTCACCGCCCGGTGTCACAGCCCGGTGTCACCGCCCGGTGTCACTGCTCGGTGTCACACCTGGTGTCACTGCTCAGTGTCACAGACCAGTGTCACAGCCCGGTGTCACAGCCCGGTGTCACACCCGGTGTCACAGCCCGGTGTCACACCTGGTGTCACTGCCCAGTGTCACAGCTCCCCGAGGGCCGAGCACAGGGAAGAAGCGGGCGCTGCTCCCCTGGGTGGGATTCTCCCCTGTCCCCTGTCCCCTGTCCCCTGTCCCCTGTCCCCTGTCCCCCGCTATCTCTGCCAAACGTCCACGGGCTGTCCCCGCCGCGGGGGGACACTGGGGACCCTCTGCTGCTCGTCCGGCAGCGGCCGCGGCGGCCCCGGCGCGTAGGGGGGAAAAGCCTTGGAGAAGTCGTGGCGGGGCTGGAGGTCTCCGGGGGCTCGGGGGGCTTCGCTCAGGGGCGCCAGGCTGGTCAGGGAGGGCTGGGGGGTGCCCGGGGGACGGCCCAGCCCCGGCGACACCCGCTCCGACTTGATGCTGATGGCCCCGGGGGACGCTCCGGGGACAGGGCCCGGCTCCTCGGCGGGGACGAGCCGGCTGCTGGCCCTGGGGACAGAGGGGACGGGCTGAGGGGGGGTCCCCGGATCCCCGGCCGGTATCCCCTTCCCTCCCTCGAGGGGTTGGGAACCCCCCAGATTCCCGTTCTGGGCTGGTTCCGGCCCAGTTGGGCACTGGGGGGTTCCCATGGGGCTGCTGGGAGCCGGGGGTGTCACCGTGGTGTCACCAGGGTGGGACATGGGGACAAGATCCGTGGGGTGACCCAGCTGGGAATGAGCCGGGGGTGCTCCGGGGGTGACCCCCAGGTCCCCCCTGGTGGGTGGGGGGCTGCCCCTCGGTGCCAGCAGCGCCCATGGCTGGGAGGTGACGCCCGTGCGTGCAGCAGAATGGGCTCATCGTCACCTTGTCCCCTCTGTCCCCTGCCCCAGGGCCACCCTGTGCTCACCCCAGAGGGGCCATGCCATCCCCACCCTGTCCCTCCCTGTCCCCCCTGTCTCCCCTTGTCCCCTCTGTCCCCCCTGCCCTGTCCCTGTCCCCCCCAGTCCCTGTCCCCCCTGTGTCCCCTGTCCCCTCCTGTCCCCGCTGTCCCCCCCTTGTCCCCTCTGTCCCCCCTGCCTTGTCCCTGTCCCTGTCCCCCCTGTCCCTGCCCTGCCCTGTCCCCGCCAGTCCCCCCTGTCCCCCTGTCCCTGTCCCCTCCTGTCCCCTCCTGTCCCCCCTGTCCCTGCCCTGTCCCCCCTGTGTCCCCTGTCCCCTCCTGTCCCCCCCGTCCCTGTCCCCCTGTCCCTGTCCCTGTCCCCCCGTCCCTCCTGTCCCCTCCTGTCCCCCTGTCCCTGTCCCTGTCCCCCTGTCCCCTCCTGTCCCCCTGTCCCCCGTCCTCACCCCATCCCCACCACGTCCCGCGGGTGCTGCCACGCCGGGGGCTGCAGGAAGCCGGGGGGCGGCGGGACCTCGCCAGCCCCAAAATCTGCGGGGTGAGAGGACAGCAGTGAGCGGGGAGGGCGACAAACGGAGGGGACAGCGCCGTCCCCGGGGCCGAGGGGACCCTGGGGACCCCGGGACTCACCCGCCGGGGCCGGGCTGAGGAAGGGGAAGCCGGCCAGGCCGGAGCTGCCGGGGCTCAGCACGGGGCTCAGGGTCTGCAGGGCTGGGTACAGCGGCCGCTGCGGGGAAACGGGGGTCACCCCCATCATTGTGAGCCCCAAAACCCCCACGGGGGACCCCTCCCCACCTCCCCACCCCTCCCTGCGCCCCCCAGAAGTCCCCCGGGGTTTGGGGAGGGGTCTCACCGCCGCGCTGCCGCCGCTCCGGCCGCTGGCCAGGCTGCCCTGGCACTCGCCGCGCCGGCCCTCGGCCCCCAGGAACAGCGGCGGCGGCGTCTTGGTGGCCAAGGCGCGGCTCAGGCCGGCGGCGGGGAACAGCGGGTAGCCGAGACCTGCGGGACAGAGGGACAGGAGGACGCGCCGATGACGCTCGGGGCGTCCCGGGGCGGTGGCCGCGGTGGCCGCGGTGGCCGCGGTGGCCGCGGGGCCCGGGGCAGCCGTGCGCTGCGCTCCGGAAATGCCGCTTCCTCCCGGGGCCACCGCGGCTGCGACAGGAGGTGACAGTCCCGAGGCTGGACGTGGCTCTGGGGTCGCAAACAGGGGACAGGGGCTGCGGCCACCGCGCTGTGCCCACCCAGGGATTCGGGGGTGCCGCCGGTCCCCGTCCCGCGCCACCTCGCTCGGGGAGGTTCCCACTGGGGTTTTTTTTTGGGGGGGTTGTGGCGTTTCCAGCTGCTTTTCTGTCACTCTGTCACCTCCAGGGGACCATCCCCTGTCCCCGTGCCCGGCTGTGCCACCCGGGAGGGGACAGCGGGCGCCGGGCACAGGGCGCAGGAAGCAGCTGGACGGAGATCGGGGCCGGCGTTTCCACAGCTGCGGCCCCGCTCCTGCCCACGCAGCCGCCGCGGCCCCGCTCCCGGTAAATCCCCGCCAGGGGAGCTTTGCATGCGGGGCGCGGCGGGGAAAACCCCCGGGGGCTCGGGGTGGGGACGGGGGTGGACGTGGAAGGGACGAGGGGGACATGGAAGGGACGGGGTGTCCATGGAGGGAATGGGGTGTCCATGGTGGGGTGTTCATGGCAGGGATGGGGTGTCCATGGTGGGGTGTCCGTGGTGGGCATGGGGTGTCCATGGAGTCAATGGGGTGTCCACAATGGGGACGGGGTGCTCATGGTGGGGATGGGGTGTCCATGGGAGGGTCGGGGTGTCCACAGTGGGAATGGGGTGTCCAGGGTGAGGTGTCTGTGGTGGTCATGGAGTGCCCAGGGCAGTGTTGGGGTGCCCAGGGTGGGGATGGGGTGCTCAGGGTGATGTTGGCATGCTCAGGGTGATGTCGGGGTGCCCAGGGCAGTGATGAGGTGCCCATGGTGATGTCGGGGTGCCCATGGTGATGTCGGGGTGCCCATGGTGATGTCGGGGTGCCCAGGGCAGTGTTGGGGTGCCCAGGGCAGGGACAGGACCCCCGTGGCAGTGTCCCTCTCCCCGCAGTGTCCCCGGCGGAGGGCCCCGAGCCTACCTGGGGGCAGCGGCCCCGGGGCCCGGCCCGGGGGCTTCGGAGCCGCGGGTCTGAAGGCGGGGGAGCGGCCCTGGGCCTGTGGGGAGCTGCCGGCGCTGCCCAGGGACGCGTCCGTGCCCGGAGGGGAGCTGCCGTAGGCGGCCTCGGGCAGGGACACCGGGCTCTGCGGGGACACGGGGGTCAGGGACAGCACCCGGGGGACACAGGGGGACAGGGACAGCACCCTGGGGACACAGGGGTCAGGGACAGCACCCTGGGGACATGAGGAGTCAGGAACAGACACCCAGAGTCACACAGGGACAGGGACAGCCACCCTGGGGACGTGAGGGGTCAGGGACAGCCACCCCTGGGGACCCTGGGGACCCTCAAGCGTCTGCAGGGAGAGACAGAGGTCAAAGGGCAGGGAGGGGATGGGGACACTTGGGGACACTTAGGGCTCTTCAGGGCAAAGCAGAGATCAAATCGAGGACAAGGAGTGGACAGAGACCCTCGGTGACCCCTGGGGACCCTGCAGGGCAAACCAGAAACCAGGGACAGGACCCTTGGGGACCCTTGGGGACACTGCAGGGCAAACAAGAAACCAGGGACAGGGAGGGGACAGGGACCTTGGGGACTCACAGGACCCCTCAGGACAAACCAGAAACCAGGCGCAGGGAGGGGACAGAGACCCTTGGGGACTCTCAGGACCCCTCAGGACAAACCAGAAACCAGGCGCAGGGAGGGGACAGAGACCCTTGGTTGCCACCAGCGACTCACATAAAACCTGGGCCTCGCCAGCGACAGATCCACGCCCTCCCCGAGCCTTCTCCCCTTGTCCCCGGGGGGCTCGGGCCCCTCCTCCAGCTCCAGCTCGTGGCTCTCCAGCCCCAGCCCTTTGCGCTTCAGCGTCTGCGGGGAGGCGGCCATGAAGGGGCGCGTCCCCGCGGGCACGGCGGGGCCCGGCGGGGGCCGCCCCCGGGCCGCCGCTACCTGCAGGATGTCGGAGTTGGTGCGGCTCTCGTGGGGCTCGCTGTACTCGGTGTACTTGAGCAGCACCCTGTCCATGTCGGTGCTGGCGTACTGGAACAGGCGGTTGGTGCTGTTGAAGATGATCAGCGCGATCTCGCAGTCGCACAGCACGCTCAGCTCGTACGCCTTCTTCATCAGCCCGAATTTCCGCTTGGTGAAGGTCACCTGCGGGCGGGGATGGGGAGGGGGAACACCCCCACAAAAAACGGCCCTGAGCTGGGAGAGACCCCCAAAGGTTTGAGCCCCACCCCTCTTGTCCCCAGCTGTCCCCGAGCAGCCCCTACCTGCCGGTTCCGCTGATCCAAAATCCGGCTGATCTGGATTTTTTTCCGGCCCATTTTCTCCTCCTCCTCCTCCTCCGGGTTTGGGGCTGGAAGAGAGCGAGGGACCCCTGAGCCCCAGAGCCCTCGCTGTCCCCGGCCGGCGACAGCCCCAGCGCCGCCAAAAATAAATTTGGCTGCCGAAAAGAAAAAAAAAAATCAAATTTCGGAGGATGTCCGGTCGTTTCTTCTTCCGTGAAGATGGTGTCCAAGCGGAAAAATGGGGGGAAAATGGGGAAAAAAAGGGAAATTCTGCTGGGTTAGAGGGTGAGAAAATCCCCTTGGCCTTGCGCAGCCGCCCCAATCCATCACCCCCACGGCACCCCCGAGCACCTCGGGGTGTCGGCTGGAAAGCGGCGCCGCCGTGATCCCAAACCCTTCAGCGGGATTTCGGGATGGGAGTTTTCATCCCAAACCCTCGAGGGCCACTCGAGGCTGCTCCTGAGGCTCCGTGGGGATGGGGAAGGCGTTTAAAAGGGGGCCGGGCTGGCGGCGGGGAGGGTCCCTCAAACAAAAGGGTTGGGTTTAGGTTCAAATTTGGGGATTTTTTTTTTTTTTAAAATTTCTTTTTCCGCAAGCTCCAGCAGACTAAATTTGACCTCCGCCGCTCTCAGGCCAGGAAGTGGCTGCATGAGGAGACGGCAGAGCGAAACCACCCACCCACTCCTGCGGCCACGTGAGCGGCGCCCGGCGGGGACACCGGGCTGGTGACCCCCCCCCCGTGCCACCCCCAACCTGTCACAGCGCCGGGACACCCCCTGCTGCCACATCCCCCCCCATTCCTGCTCCTCCGCCACCCCAAAATCCCCCAGCGCCACCAACGGGGTGGCACCGAGACGTCCCCTCGTGCCCACCACGATTTGGGGACGGGCCCGGCCCGGCTCTGTCCCCGCTGTCCCCAAAGCACCAGCGCGGCCGGGAAGCGGCGGCTCCGTGTTGGGGACAATTTTGGGGACCCCCCCCAGCGCCTCCCCAGTGCCAGGCTGGATGCCAGGGGTGCAGTCGGGGACGCTCGGGTCCCCCGCTCCGGAGCGCCTTGCCGTTTTGCCATCATGCTCCGCCGCTATTTTTAGCCGATCAAAACTAATTTTAATTTATGGAAGGAAATTGCGCTGCCGTTCCCACGGCCCCGCTGCCACCCCGCGTCCCCGGGCCCACGCACGACCCCCCCCACACACACACACCCCGTGCCCCCCCCCTCCCAGCTCCGGGGGTGCCCGGACCACCCCGGCCCAGCCGGAAAAGGGCAGAGAATTCCCCGGTGGAAAATTCCCGAGGTTTTCCCACTGCCAGGCATCCCTGGGGCGTTTGCCGAGCTGCTCCCGGCTCCGGCACCTGCGGCGCTCCCCGGGGACATCCCGAGGGTCCCCGCTCCGAGGTGCTCGGCTCTGGGGTGGGGATTGGGGGCTGTGACATCCCCGTGACCCCGCAGAGCCCCGGCGGGGAGGGGAGGGCTGGATCCATGGATCCCTGGATGGATGGATCCATGGATGGGTGGGCGGATCCCTGGATGGATCCACAGATGGCTGGATGAATCCGTGGGTCCCTGGATGCGTGGATGCATCCCCCACCTGCAGCAGGGACACGAAACGATTCCAAGGGTTTGCTCGGGGACGATCCCCAACAGATCCTCGGGTGCTGTGGTACCTCAGTGCCCCAGGGGGTGATGCCCAGGGGGTTCTGGAAGGTTCCAGCACCCGCAGAGTGATTCCAAGGGGGTCCTGGAAGGTTCCAGCACCCATGGGATGATGCTGAGAAGGCCCTGGAAGGTGAGGGGGGGGAGTCCAGAGGAAGCTGAGCCACATGTCCATCAGCCCAGGGGATCCAGGGGATCCAGGGATCCTCCAGGTTGGGACTCTGGGCACCAGGAGAAGCGGCCGAGGCCTCGTGCAACAGCCGGGGCCGTTTCATCATCCAGCGCTGCTGCTGGAGCCCTGGGGACGCGGCCAGGCCACCGCTGCCACCACGGGAACGCGCCCGGTGTCACCGGGGCCACGCCCGGGACAGGTGAGGGGGGCTGGAGCGGAGGGGAGGGGGAATTCCCTCTGGGATTTAATCGGGATAAAGGGGAGGGGAATTTTCCCTCTGGGATTTAATCGGGATAAAGGGGAGGGGGAATTTTCCCCATGGGATTTAATCGGGATAAAAGGGAGAGGGAATTCCCTCTGGGATTTAATCGGGATAAAGAGGAGGGGGAATTTTCCCTCTGGAATTTCATCGGGATAAAGGGGAGGGGGAATTTTCCCTATGGGATTTAATCGGGATAAAAGGGGAGGGGGAATTTTCCCTCTGGGATTTAATTGGGATAAAGGGGAGGGGGAATTTTCCCTCTGGGATTTAATCGGGATAAAGCCATCAGCGGCACTGTCACCTCCACCCAGGTGGCAGCCCCGGGGCAGGATGGAAGCCGATCCCTGGGAGGAGCGATCCCGGGAAGGGCTGGAGGAGCCCGGAGCCCCTCCCGGCGCTGTCCCCACCGCGACGTCCCCCGAGCACCGCCGCCCCAGCGAATCCCAGCGCTCCGGAGACCCCAAACCTTCCAGACGCGAGATGTTTTTTCCCTCTCCCTGCTCCGGGAGAAGCTCCGGAGCCGCTGGCACCCGTCGGGCCCCGCTGCCTCCCACGGGAGTTTATCTTTATCCCGGGGTTTGCTGGCTCCCAGCTCATCCCGAGCGCTCCCGCTGGGATCCAGCACCCACGGCCGGGCCGGGCCGGGATCGGGTTTGTAATTAACGCCCCGGCTCCTCTGCGCTTTTAAGGGGGGATTTGCGTGGCGCCGGGGGGGTAAATTCCTAATTGCAGCTCCTAATTAGCGAGCTGAGACCACAGCGATCCCAGGAGAGCCGCGTGGTTTCTTTCCGTGAGCTCGTGTGGGATTCCCGGCCTCCAGCGCTGCCCTCAGCACCTCCACAGCCCCTGAACCATCCCAGAAACCTCAAATCAGCCGGATTCAGCCTCCAAACCCAAGCACGCGGGGCGTGAAAGGAAAAAGCCGCTCCAGGCTCTGAGCAGCCGCCCTAAAACATCCCCAGGCCGGGGTCCCGGAGCTCCCCAGGGATTCTCCCTCCCATGGGGCACAGAAAGTGGGGGAAAAGGTCGGGTTTTCCCAAATTGTGGGGGTTTTACTGCAAATCTGGGAGCTGGGGGTGACGGGGCAGGGCCAGGAGGGGAGCAGCTCCCAAAAAAACCCCGGGTTTTGGTGGAGGGAAAACAACGCTTCAAGCGGGGAGGGAGAGTTTCCACCCTGTGTTTTACAGCGAGGGAGGGGAAAATCTGAGCCAGGAGCAGCGAAAATCCCGCAGGAGGGCGAGGACGATGCTGGGCCCGCCAGGGATGGAAACGGGGAACGAAAACGGGGATTTTAAGGAGCGCTGGGACCAGAGGGACAAACCCAGGCCTGGCCATGAAGTTTTGGATCCCGGAGATCCCCTGGGAAGGGCCGGGCCGGTTCGAGCAGCATCCCGAGCCCCCGGCGCGGGGAAAAGTCAAAGTTGAGCCTCGGAGTTTCTGCCCAGGCCCTTCTGCTTTTTATAGGTTGTTTAAACAAGAGAGCAGCAGGAACCAGCGCGGGGCTGGCAGCGCCAGCGGGGACTGGGCCGGCGGGGAAGCAGGGGAAAGGTGGGGATGGGGCTCCCAGGGGATTTCTGGGACCTCCACGAACCTCTCTCAGCGCCCACAAACCCCCTCAGGTTCTGGGGGACCCCTCCAGCCCCCAGCCCCGCCGTCACCTCGCCGTGCCCGTCACCCCCGGGGGTGACGCAGAGCGAAAGTCCCGGGCGCTGCCGCGGCCCGGTGCCGATGGGCGGAGGGTTTTCGGTTCCAAAATGAGTGTGTGGAAGGAGGAAGGATTGAGGGGGCTCCCGAAAACGAGGGGCGGCCCTGGGGAGGATGAAGGGACGCCGGGATCCCCGCTCCAGGCCCGCGGGTGCCTCATCCGAGGGAAGGGACTGGCAGTTCCCACGGGATTGGGCTGCCCCCGGCCGCGGCTGGGAATTCACGTGGGAAGCGGTGCCCAGTCGGCGCTGGGGGCACTCGGGGGTGACCTCAGCGGTTTTAGGGCCGCCGGGCTCACGGAGCTGCTCTGCTAGACCTCACAATCCCACTGGGGGTTTTTGGGAAGAGGAGGGAAATCCAAAGGGGTTTAAATGAACCCAATTTCCCCCCAAAGTCCTGCTGGGCACTCCCACTGCAGCGTGCCAGGCTTTCCACCCTTCTCGCTGCCGGGGTGTCCCAGCAGGATCCCTGTCCTCTCACACCAAAACTTCCCAAAAGTTTCCCAAATCCTCTTTTTTGGGAAGTTGTGGATGCTCTGGGCTGGGACATCCGCCATCCCAAATCAGGCCCCCGTCCCTCCCCACGCGTCACCCTGACGTGTCTGGCTGGAAAAGGGCCGGGACCGGGATGTGACCGGGGCACCCACGCTCCTTCCCCAGCCGGTGCCCCGGGGGTCCCCTGGGGGGCACAGCCCAGGGTCCCATCCCCGCTCTGCTGCTCATCCCGAGCTTCCAGGAGAATTCACCCCCGGAGAGCCCAGAGCCGGCAGCTGCGGGAAGCTTCTCTTAATAAAAGAGGGAAAAACTCCGGGGATGGGGACGGGGACAGGGACAAGGATGGGCACAGGGATGGGGACAGGGACTGTGGTGGGCAGGGGGATCTGGCAGAGGATCCACCTCGCTCTTCACGGGTGACAGAGGCGCCCAGGTGCACCGGGACACCCTGGAGATGCCACACGCAGGTGCCACCACCCTGGAGCTGCCCCTGCCGGGAGCGGTGGCCTCGTCCCGTCCGCTGCCACCGGAGGGACCCGGGCCGCCGCCAGCACGTGCCGAGGACAGCCAGGCCGCGGTGCCACCCCTGCGCGGTGACAGTGCCACCAGGGGTGACCCGGGCGCGCCGTCACCTCCGTCACTACAACCGCGTCCAGCCCGCGGCCCGCCGGCGCCGTGCCTCAGTTTCCCGCCGCTCCGTGAGCTCAGCCGCGGCCCCGGTGGCGGCGGGGAGGTGGCGGCGGGGCCGGGGCAGGGCTGCCGCCACCCAGGCTGCGCTTTTGGGTTAAACCCGGGCGTTCCTCCCTGCGCAGACACGGGTAAAAATAACCGCCCCGAGCTCGGCGCAAACCGCAGGCTTTTTATAGCCGGCCATCCCGAGCCGGCGGGGCGGGGGCCGGGGCTCCGCCGTGCCCAGAGCAGCCCGCCGGGCGCCGGCCCGGCCGCACCGGCCCCTCCCGGGCCGGGCCCGCTCCCCCTGCCCGTGCGCCCCGACGGCGCGGCCGCCCCGGCGCGGATGGAGCCCCGGAGGAGCGGAAGGGAGGCGGCAGCGCTGCCCCCCCCCGGTGTGTGCCGTTGTCCCCTCCAGCTCGGTGCCGCTGGTACCGGAGCGCCCGGGACGCCCCCGTGCCCGCCGCGGGACACGCACCTGGACGGCGGCGCTTCCTCCTGGGCACGCCCGAGCCCGCTCGGCTGCGGCTGCCCGGGGAGGCCCCGGTGCCGGTCCCGGTGCTGATCCCGGTGCTGATCCCGGTGCCGATCCCGGTGCCGATCCCGGTCCCGGTCCCGTTCGTGCCCCCGCAGCGCTGCCGCCGCCTGAGCGAGCAGCGCCGGCTGCATTTGCATAACCCCGCCCACTGATTTGCATACGGCCGCCGGGCTGCTCTGCCATTGGCTGAAGGCCGGGGGTATTTGCATAGACACGCCTCCGGCAGGGTGAGGGGCGGGGCTAATGGAAGGGGCGGGGCTGGGGTTTTTGGGGTGGGATTGGGGGAATCCCGGGGGATTTGGGGGAGTTGGGATTTTGGGTGGCGCTGGAGCGGATCCCGGGGTGCGCAGCGCCCAGGGGGAACTGGCGCGATCCCCAAGTGCCGTGAGAGGAGCTCCAGGGCGGCGGGTGGGAAAAGGGGAATGCCAGGGAATATCAGGGAATTCATTCGGGGAGTTCAGGGAAATCGGGGAATCCGGGGAGTTCAGGGAAATCAAGGAATCCGGGGAGTTCAGGCCCCACCAGCCTCACAGCGGGGACATTCCTGCACCCTGGACATTCCCGGGGGTCCACTCCCGGCTCCCAGCCCCGGGAAGGTCGGGAGGGAAATCGGGGAGAAATGAGGAATTTCTGGGCGTTCGGGACGTGACATCTTTCCTAGAGCCGCTTTTAAAGCTTGTGATTTATAGAGCGCAATTAGCAGAGTGTTAATTAGCCCCGCTCGTGATCTCCGTTGATGCCGAAGAGGGGGTGAGGGGGAGAGCAGAAGCGCCGGAGCTGCGGCGGAGTCTGAGGTGACGTCTGGGGACACTTTGGGGACACTCGGGGTGTGGGACATCCCTGTCCTGCCCTGTCCTTCCTTCTCCCCGGATTTCCCGGGGTCTGGCCCGGGTCAGGGCCGCTCCCAGCCCCGCCAGGTAAAACCATTTCTGGGCGCAGGGACCCCCCGAGGTGCCCAGGCCCGGCCGCTCCATCCCAGCTTCAAAGCTTCCAGCTCCCTCTTGAGGCTCTTCCTGCCCCAAAATCCCGGGATTTGGGGGGAAATTCGGGGAGCCTGAGGCGCCGGATGAGAGCCGCACCCCGAGCTCTGTCACCGTCCAGGCCAAAGGGACACAGGCGCCGTCACCGGGAGCTGGTTTGGGGACTCGGTGCCAAGTCCCAGGGGCCGCCACCCTCCCCCCCACGCCTTCCCAAAAATCCTGGAATCGAGCCTGGAGCCAAACTCCCGCTGCTGCCAAGGCCAACACGGCGGGATTTGAAAATAGCCCCGAGTCCCGCGAGGTGCCAGGGGAGCCACCCACGCGGGACGGAGGGAAGGGACGGGAAGGGATGGGAAGGGATGGGAAGGGGACAGAAAGGGACAAAAAGGGACACAAAGGGGACAGAAGGGGATGGAAAGGGACAGAAAGGGACAGAAAGGAACAGAAAGGGATGGAAAGGGACGGAAAGGGACAGAAAGGAACAGAAAGGGACAGAAAGGAACAGAAAGGGACAGAAAGGGACAAAAAGGGGACAGAAGGGGATGGAAAGGGACAGAAAGGGACAGAAAGGGACAGAAAGGAACAGAAGGGGACAGAAAGGGACAGAAAGGGACAGAAAGGGACAGAAAGGAACAGAAAGGGACAGAAAGGGACAGAAAGGGACAGAAAGGAACAGGCAGCGCTGCTCCTGCAGCAGACGGAAAGGTCACCTCGCTGCGGGTCCCACAGCCCGGGCCGGGCACAGCTGCTGGCACCGGGATGAGGCTGCGCGGCACCCGGGACCCCAACGTCCCCTCGTGTCCCCTCGTGTCCGGGGGAATTCCCGTGCCGGACTCTTTCCCCAGGTGACAGGTGACCCGCGGGGTGAATTTTCCCGAGTTAATCCCGCCTGGAAGCTCCAGGATTCCCGAGGGAAGGCGCTGGCGGAGCGGGTCCCAAAGGAAAAGGCGATTCCGCTTCCCAGGATATTTATAAGGCATGGGAAACTCGCGGGGGTGCCAGGGCCCGGCTCGAGGGTCCTTTCCCAGCCTTGCGGGACTGGGAACGTTCCGGGAGCGCCCCGCGGGGCTGGAAGGGACAATCCCGGCGCAGGTGGAGGCCAAAGGCGCCGCTCCCGGGGGATGCGGGATCGGGGAATCGCGGCGGCCTCGTCCCACACCGCGGGGGTCAAGCGCGGGCTTTTCCCAGGGAAAGGCAGGGCTGGGAATGGGGGAGGCGGCTCCGTGTCCGTCTGTCCGTCCGTTCCTCGAGTCTCCACCCCCGGGAGGCTCCCGGGGCCCCGCCGGGGGCGGGCGCGGGGCGGAGCCGGGCCGGGGGGGTCCCGGACGCGAGGCGGGACCGGGGGCAGGACGGACACCGCGGAACGGAGGCGCTCCCGGTTCCCCGTTCCCATCACGGAGGAGCGCGCGTAGCTTCGGCACCCCCCGGTGTCCCCGGTTCTCCGGTTTCCCCGTTCCCCGGTTCTCCCCAGTTCCTCCGACTGCCCAGTTCCCCGGTTCTCCCCGGTTCTCCCCGGTTCTCCCCGGTTCTCCCCGGTTCTCCCCCGTTCTCCCAGTTCCCCCCGGACCCCCAGTTCCCGGTTCTCCCCGTTTCCCCCGGTTCTCCCCGGTTCCCCGGTTCCCCGTTTCCCGGTGCCAGCCCCGCCATGCCCTCCCCGTACCCGCAGCGAGCCCTGACGGTGCTGCTGCTCTTCGGGACCCTGTCCGCTGCCATGGCCCTGCTCTCCTCCAGCCTCATCTTCCAGCTGCCCTCGGCCCGGGCCGCTCCCGGTGCCGGTGCCGGTGCCGCTCCCGGTGCCGGTGCCGGTTCCGGGGCGCTCCCCGAGCCCGTGGCCGCCGCTCTGCTGCCGGTGTCGGCGGCGCTGGCCGCGCTCTGCCTGGTGCTCAACCTGAGCTGCCTCCTGCTCTGCCTCCTCCACGGCTACTTCAGCACCGAGCTGTGCCGGGGGCAGCCCGGGCCCGAGCGGTGAGAGCCGGGGACACCGGGGACACCGGGGGACACCGGGGGGGCTCGGGACCCGCGGGGACACCGGGGGACACCGGGGGGCTCGGGACCCGCGGGGACACCGGGGGACACCGGGGGAACCGGGGCTGGGGGATGGAGAGGAGGGGTCAGGGATGCTTGGAGGGGTCTGGGGGATGAACAGGAGGGGCTGGGGGAGCTCGGCAGCAGCAGAACCGGAGCTGGAGGGGCTCAGGGGGTCCGGGAGCTGCAGGGATCGGGGCTGGGGGGGACTGGGGGGTTCGGGAGTCACAGGGATGGGGGCTGGAGGAACTCAGGGGGCTCGGGAGCTGCAGGGATCGGGGCTGGAGGGGCTCAGGGGGCTCGGGAGCTGCAGGGATCGGGGCTGGAGGGGCTCAGGGGGCTCGGGAGCTGCAGGGATCAGGGCTGGAGGAGCTCAGGGGGCTCGGGAGCTGCAGGGACCCCCCGGGATTGTCGCAGGACACTGTGACACGCTTCTCATGGGCACGGGGAGCTGCCAAAGCCCCCTGAGCCCCAAAATCCGCCTGAGGATCTGCTGGGTCCCCTCCAAAAGGAGCTGGAGGGGAGCAATCGGTGGAAAACGCCCCAAATTCCCCTCGGGGGCCCTTCCCGTGAACCCCAGGGTTGGAATTGTGTCCTTTGAGTTTTTGAGACTCTTTCCCTTGGGACCGGTGAGTTTAGACCCGGCTGCACAATCCAGGAGAGTTGGATTTCCACGATTCGAAATTCCCAGCGTGTTTGGGAGGGGCTCCAGGAGCTCCTGGAATCCTCAGGGATTGCCCCAAAAGGTCCCTGAGGTCCCTGCTGGGGTCACCACCACAAAGACCCCAGGGCTGGGTCATTCACCACGCGCTGGTTTATTCTTCACCAGCACTTTATTTCCAAAGAAATCCCTTTTTTTTGGTTTTTTTTTTTTGTTTTTCCCATGGATCTGGAAGGGGCTGGGGGCTCCTGGCCCAGCTCTCGGGTTCAAACTAAAAACATCTCGGGAATAATCCGATTGTAAAGGATTTTGGTGACAAGGGGACACGGCTGGGGGGACGCTCACGGAATTTTGGGACCTCTGTGACTTGAGTCAGAACTCATTTCAAAGGAATGACGATGTTCCAACAGCTCCTTTTTGTCCTCTAATTAGAGAATCCAATCAGTCGCGGCTCCGGGCTGGAGAAATTCCAGCAGCGCCTCCTCGGCCTCTTCCAACGCTTCATTAGACGGAGGAGAGCGAAAATATTTCACCCTAAAAACACGGAAATTCCCCACACAACAAACTCGGCTTTTTGTGGGAGCCGATTTCCCGCTGGGAAGTTGGAACAACGAAAAATTCCCTCCCTTCAGGAGCTGTGAATTTCCCTGTGAGCCCGGTTCGGATTCTGGGGCTGTAAACGCTTGGGAGCCGCGGTGGGAATTGTGAGGTCACAGGTGGAAAAATCCCAGGGGAGGAAAAATTCCGTTCCCAAAATCTCCCAGACCGAAGAGCACGGGGGCTCCTCCCGAATAATCTGAATTTCAGGAGGATTTCTGTGCTCCTCCAGGACCAGGATCAGCTCTGACTCCTTCAGCTGCAGACTTTTCCCTGGGCTCAGAGCGGGACCCGGAGCTGTTTTCCCTGCGAGGAGCCGTTCCTGAGGCTCACTTTCCCTCTTTTCCCTCTTTTCCAGGGCAGACTGGTTCCTCCTGGACAGCCGCAGCGTCCGGCACGCGGCCATCGGCCTCTTCTGCTGCGGCCTCTGCCTCTACCTCACAGGCAGGTGTCCCAGCGGCATTCCCAGTGCTCCCAGTGCTCCCAGTGCTCCCAGTGCTCCCAGTGCTCCCAGTGCTCCCAGTGCTCCCGGCCCTGCCCTGGCCTGGATCCTGCTCCAGCACCGGCTTTGGTTTGCAACGGCTTCACCAGCTCCTTCCCACAGCCTGGAATTCCCATTCCAGGGGCCCAGGCTGGAATTTCCTAGGGGCTGGAGGGGATCAGAGATGGGAAAGGGCTGGAGAATTCCTGAGGGAGCTGGGAAAGGGCTGGAGAATTCCTGAGGGAGCTGGGAATTCCTGAGGGAGCTGGGAAAGGGGCTCAGCCTGCAGAAAACCGGGATCAGGGGGTACATTCCCAACCCCAAGTCCCTGACAGGAGACCAGCCCCGACCATTCCATGGATTCCCGAATCCTGAGCTCTCTCCCATCCCCGACCGTTCCATGGATTCCCGAATCCTGAGCCCTCTCCTATCCCCGACCATTCCATGAATTCCCGAATCCTGAGCTCTGTCCCATCCCCGACCATTCCATGAATTCCCGAATCCTGAGCTCTGTCCCATCCCTGACCATTCCATGAATTCCCGAATCCTGAGCTCTGTCCCATCCCCGACCATTCCATGAATTCCCGAATCCTGAGCTCTGTCCCATCCCCGACCATTCCATGGATTCCCGAATCCTGAGCCCTCTCCCATCCCCGACCACCCCCCGAATTCCCGAATTCCCGAATTTTCCCTGCCGGCCCCTCAGGCTCTGCTCTGCTCCCTCGCAGCTCTGGCGCTTTTCACGCTGCTGCTCTTCCAGCTGGAGGCTGGAATCGCCAGCGCCTGCATCCTGACCTCTGGAATTCTGGTCCTGCTCATCTCCGTGCTCCACGCTCTGCTCCGCGCTTCCCAAATTTCCCAAATTTCCCAGCGGAGCCCCTCCGAGTCCCCCCAAGCCCTGTACGAGAACGATTCCGCCCAGGCCGGCGACGCCCCGGACTTCAACAACAAAACCTCGGCTCCTCCTCGGGAAATCCATCGGGAATTCTCCTTCCCGCCTTTCCCGGAGGGCAAATCCCGGCCGGGCTCGGCCTCCAGCAGCAACCCGAGCTCAGCGGGAAGCCCCAGGAGCAGGGAATTGCCGGGATTCCAGCGGGAGCCCCGCCGCTGGTCCCGCACGCACAGGACGCTGGCGGCGGATTCGGGGCTGCTCCGGGAGCAGGGAAAACCTTGGAATGTCATCACGAGGGAGATGAGGAGCGTCATGTCCCGAAAAGCCACGGGGAAGGACTCCACGCTGGTGTGAGCGGAAAAAAATTGGGATATTTTTCTTTTTCCCGGGATTTGCAGCTCGGGAGCTGCAGATTTTGCCGCTTTTCAGTGTTTTTTGGTTGTTTGTTTTTATTTTTTCCCTTGGAAAAACGCCTTTATCCACAGGCAAAATCCCCGGAGCCCCCAGATCCACCCGGGGCCAGCCCAGCTGCGGGAAAAGGGCCGGGAACACCGGGATGAGAAGGAGCAATCGGAGTTCTCAGCAGCAGAATTCCGTCCTTTTCCAGCAGATCCCGGCGCTGCGCCGCCCTTCTCCTTCCTCCCTGCTCCATCCTCATCCTCAGCACGATCCCGAGATCGGGGGGGTTTGGGGTGGAAAAAAGCAGATTTGGGGTGGGAAAATGCAGATTTGGGGTGGGGAAAAGCAGATTTGGGGTGGGAAAAAGCAGATTTGGGGTGGGAAAAAGCAGATTTGGGGTGGGAAAAAGCAGATTTGGGGTGGGGAAAATGCAGATTTGGGGTGGGAAAATGCAGATTTGGGGTGGGAAAATGCAGATTTGGGGCGGGAAAATGCAGATTTGGGGTGGGAAATGCAGATTTGGGGTGGGGAAAAGCAGATTTGGGGTGGGGAAATGCAGATTTGGGGTGGGGAAAATGCAGATTTGGGGTGGGGAAAAGCAGCTTTGGGGTGTCACTGCTATTATCCCAAAAGCCACCTGTTATCCCAAGACATTTCCCCTGGAATCTGAGCCCTGCTCCACTCCCTGCATCCCTGTTAAATCCAGGAGGGATCCAAACCAAAGCTCTGCTTCTTTCCAGCCGCCTCCAAAACCGAGAGCTGGACAAAGAATTGGTAGAATTTTAAGGAATGGGACTTTTCTCTTTTCTCCCTCGAAATTCCACATTATTTTGTTCCACGCCCTTGGAAACACCGGGGGGAAAAAATCCCAAAAAAAAAGAAAGGAGCTCCGAGCTCCCACGGCGACAGGAGGAAAGTTTAAAACCTTGAAAAGGGATTTTCTTGGTTTGTTTTATTTTTTGAGGATTTGTTTTCTCTTTTTTTTTTTTTTTTTTTTATTCTTTTTATTCTCGTCCTCATTAAAACCGAGTCCAGCAATTCCTTGGCACCGCTGGAAAAGCTTCTCCTTGGAGAATTCCTCCCCAACAAAAGCTTGGAGCGTGCTCGCACATTCCAGCTTTTTTTTTGTTTGTTTTTACACAAAATTCCCGAAGCAAAACCTCGCTTGGGTTCGTTTTTAAGTGGGGAAAAAAGCCTGGAGGAAAGAAGTGGGAAGGATAAACTCAAAAGCATCCCGATTTTCCATGGAAATGAGGTCCCAAAAAGCAGGATTTGGGTTTTTCCAGCTTTTCCTGGTTTGGTTTTTCTTTTCCTGGGAATTCGGGGGCTTCTCCATCTGTGCAGCGCCAGAGGTTTGGGCAGGAGGAGTTTTTCCGTTTCTTCCCGAGGGTGGGAAGTTCAGGATGGAGAATCAGGAAGTGCCCGGAGGATTCTTGGATTGGGGGGCGGAGGTGCTGCGGAAAGAAAAGGGAAAAGTCAAATCCAGCGGCCTGGGAATGTGGGAAATCGGGGTTTCCTTAAAAATTCCTTTTAAAAAAAAAAAGGGGACAAGGGTGGGGTTGTGCCTGCTGAAAAATCCCAGAAAATTCCTCCGTAAAAATCGAAATAAATCTCAAAAAATTCCCCTAAAAAAAAAAAAAAAATTAAAAATAAAGAAACTCCCCAAAAATAAACCCACAAAAATCCCAGAAAATTCCCAACATCCCCCCCCCAAAATAATAATAATAATAAAAAAATCACTCCACAAAAAGAATCCATAAAATGCCAAAAAACTCCCAAAAAATTCTCTAAGAAAAACCCCCAAAATTAAAAAAAAAATCAAAATCCCCCCCAAAAAACACAAAAAATGCCCCCCAAATAATAATAATAAAAAAAATTGACAAAATAAAAAATCCCCCTAAAATAAAAAAATCCCCCCCAAAAATAATAATAAAAATATCCCCTAAAAAAAAAAAAAAAAAAAAAATCCCCTTCCCCAGATCCTCAAAAATAAATTAAAAAAAATCCCCAGAAATTCCCAAGGATGCTCAAGGGCGTGACTGTGCCACGGAAAACACCAGGAATGTTCTGGACACCCCACAGGGATGGAGGGACGGAGGATCCCTTCGTGCTGGGCTGGATTTTTTCCAGGATTTGGGAATTTCCTCCTCCCTCCCCAGCCAGAATGGACGAATTCCAGAGGGATCAAATCCACCGGGATCACCCATCCCGCTCCGGGATACTCCTGAAAAAATTCTGCAAAAAAAAAAACCCCCCGCCCTGGGATCGGAGCAGCCTCATCCCAAAATTCCAAACCCTTTAACACAGCCGAACCTCCCCTAAAATTCAATTTATTCCCGCTTTTCCCTTGTTTCCTCCCCAGGGAAGGGGGGGTGAAAAGGCCGGGAATGCCGTCCCGGGATTCCGCCGGGATTTTCCCGGGTACCTGCGGCCCTGGGCGGCGCTGAGCTGCTCCTTCATGGCGATGGAATGTTTCAGGAGGCTGTCGATGCTCTTGAAGTAAACGCTGCTGTCAGCCATGCTCTTGATGGCGCTGGAAAAGCGGGAAAAGGGGGAAAAGCGTGGAGCTGGGATTCCCGAATCCTGGTTGTCTCCCCTCTGATCCCAGGAAATCTCAAGCTGGAGGTGTTTTGCACTCTGGGAAGTTGGGGGAAAACACTCCCAGAGCTCTGAGATTCCTGCTGAGAGTTCCCAAATCCCAGCTCCTGGATCCTGCTGCGCTTTCCAGACCAGAATTCCGGGAGTTCCACCCTCAAAGTGAAAATCCCAAATCCCAGCTGTTCCCATCCTCATTTCCTGGATCCTGCTGCGTTTTCCAGCCTGGAATTCCGGGAGTTCCACCCTCAAAGTGAAATCCCAAATCCCAGCTGTTCCCATCCTCATTCCCTGGATCCTGCTGCGCTTTCCAGCCCAGAATTCCAGGAATTCCAGTACCTGCAGGCGTATTCCACGGTGTAAATGGCTCCCTGGCTCTGCTCCTCCCAGCTCTGCATGTCCGACTGGGAAGGGAAAAAAACCCAGGGATTAGGCAGGATCTAAACTGGGAATGGGGAGATGGGGCAGGAATTCCTGCCTGGGAGGGGCCGGGCTGGAATTCCCAGAGCAGCCCCGGGATCCCTGGAAGCGCCCAAGGCTGGAGAAGGGAAGCTCCAGGAAAACCTCGGGCCTCAAGCGGCCCCAAGCAGCGCCGCAGAGGGATTTGGGATGAGGCCCGGAATTCCAGGGACGGAACGCCAGCGGAAGAACCAGGATTTTTTTTTTTTTTTTGGAGGAGGGGGGGAAGGAATCCTTCCCCGTGAGGGCCGGGCCGGAATTCCGGCGTCCCGGGGTGACTGTGTATCCCCCAATTAAGTGCAAAGGGCAGGGAAGCGCCGTTTGTTTTATCCCAGGAAAACTCTGCTCCTCGGAGTGACCTTGGAGCGGGGGAGTTGGAACACTGCAGGATGAAAGAAGCTCTGTTGTTTTTTTCTCCCCAGCAGTTAGTTTAGTGCTAGCGTAGTTAGACGCTGTAGAATAGCTGAAGCTTTTTGCCTTTTTTTTTTTCTTTTTTCTCTTTTTTTCCCCCTTCCTTTTTTTCCTCTTTTTTTGTCCTCTCCTCGGAACTGTTCCAACCTCTCCGGACTAAGGACCTGTGGAAGCACCGGGGGCCTCCACAGGGGACCCACCCCACCAAGACCAGCCCTGCACATCTCCTTTTCTCCCAGCGTCAGCAGAGACGGAGCGGTGGAGCACAGTGACGACCCTCGAGGAGACTTTCTTTAAGTTTGTTATCCCTCTGTAAGCGGCACGGAGCTCTTGTCATCGGGTATTGTGCTGGGAGCGCTTCGCCTGTTTAATAAACAGGCTTTTTCCACTTCTCTCCGAGGAAATCTTTTCCCAAACAGGTTGGGGAAGGAGAGGGTTTCTCCCAAAATCCGCCTGGAACCACCACATGCCGGGGAGGACGCACCTTGTGCTGGGCCAGCTCGGGCAGCGAGCGCCGGACGTGCTCCTGCAGGCGGAACAGAGCCACCGAGGGCTCGTTGGCCAGCACGTACAGGCTCTCCGTGAACTTGTCCGTCACTGCCGGGAGACAGCCGGAGTCACCGCGGGAAGCGCGGAAACCGGGAAGGAAACGGGGAGGGAAAGCCACCCAGGGAAATCCATCCAGGGAAACCCATCCAGGGAAAGCCATCCAGGGAAACCCATCCAGGGAAACCCACCCAGGGAAACCCATCCAGGGAAACCCATCCAGGGAAAGCCATCCAGGGAAACCCATCCAGGGAAACCCACCCAGGGAAACCCATCCGCCGAGATTCGTAAAAAACCCCACAGAAACCCATGGAAATCCAGGGAAATCCATGGGAATCGATCCACAGAAACCCATGGAAATCCAGGGAAATCCATGGAAATCCATCCACAGAAACCCATGGAAATCCATCCAGGGAAATCCACAGAAACCCAGGGAAACCCATCCAGGGAAATCCAGGGGAATGCACAGAAACCCATGGAGATCCATCCATGGAAATCCAAGGGAATGCACAGAAACCCATGGAAATCCATCCATAGAAATCCAGGGAAATCCATGGAAACCCATGGAAATCCATCCAGGGAAATCCATCCATGGAAATCCATCCATGGAAATCCAGGGAAATCCATGGAAACCCATGGAAATCCATCCAGGGAAATCCAGGGAAATCCATTGGAAATCCATGGGAAAGTCTCTCCACAGATGTCCACAGGAATCCATGGAAACAATTCCATAGAAATCCATGGAAATATCTCCACGGAAATCCATAAAGACATCCACGGATATCCATGGAAACATCTCCATGGAAATCCATAGAAATTCGCGGAAGTTCCCCCCCAAAAATCCACGGAGATCCCCAGCAGTATCTCCACAGAAAAATCTCCGAGGGCTTTCCAGAGGCTCCTTCCGACAAGGAGGACAAGGGATAGAGGCCGGGAATCCAAAGCGCGCCGCCGCCAGCGGCCAAACCCCCGCGGCGGAGCCTCCCGTGGCCCATCCCCGCGGCCGCCGGGCCCCTCCCGGGCCCGCTTTTCCCGTTCCCACCGTTCCCGGTCCCGCTTTTCCCGTTCCCACCGTTCCCGGTCCCGCTTTTCCCGTTCCCACCTTTCTTCACCTTCAGCTGCATCTCCGCTTCCTCCATCCCGCCCGCCGCCACTTCCGCTTCCGCCGGTGCAGCCCCCGAAACCGCCCCTCACGGCGACCCGGCGACGCGGCAACCCGGCTGGAAACGCGGCCGCGGTGCCAACGTTCCGCATCTGGGGGGGGGGGGTCCCCCAAAGAGGTGTCACCCCCCCGAGTGGCCATTGTCACCCGTGGCGACACTCGGTGGCTCTCGGTTTGTCACCCGTGGCGACACTCGGTGGCTCCCGCTTTGGCCGTGCCCGGCTCGCCCAGAGGGGTCTGGGGCTGTCGCAGCCCCGCGGTCGCGGCCTTTGCCCCCCTCGGTGCCGTCCCGAGGTGTCCCCGAGGTGTCCCCGAGGTGTCCCCGAGGTGTCCCCAAGGCCAGGCGGTCCCGCTGCCCCACGGCCCGTCCCTGGTGCCGCTTTAAGTCCGCCCACAGCGCGGAGGTGGAGCCGGGCCGGGCTGCGCTGCTCGAACCATCCCCGGAGTGAGGGACGGGAGAGCCGCGGAGGCCGCGGTGAGACCGGGACCGGGACCGGGGATCGGGGAGAGGGATCGGGGATCGGGAACGGGAACGGGGATCGGGAATGGGAACGGGGATCGGGAACGGGAACGGGGATCGGGGAGTGAGGGACGGGAGAGCCGCGGAGGCCGCGGTGAGACCGGGAACGGGGATCGGGATCGGGGAGCGGAGGCGGCTGTGAGGGGCTGGGGAGAAGGGACGGGGGGGTCCCGGGGGTCCCGAGTTCTCAGGAGCTCCGGGAGCGAAGGTTTGGAGTGTCGGGAGTGCCGGGAATGGGGATGGGAACGGCGAGAGGGATCCAGGAACGGGGATGGGAACGGCGAGAGGGATCCAGGAACCGGGATGGGAACAGAGAGAGGGATCCAGGAACAGGGAAGGGAACGGCGAGAGGGATCCAGGAACAGGGATGGGGAGAGAGAGAGGGATCCAGGAACGGGGATGGAGACAGAGAGAGGGATCCAGGAACGGGGATGGGAACAGAGAGAGGGATCCAGGAACAGGGAAGGGAACGGCGAGAGGGATCCCGGGAACAGGGATGGGGACAGAGAGAGGTATCTAGGAACAGGGATGGGAACGGCGAGAGGGATCCCGGGAACAGGGATGGGAACGGCGAGAGGGATCCCGGGAACAGGGATGGGGAGAGAGAGAGGGATCCAGGAAGAGGGATGAGGACAGAGAGAGGGATCCCGGTAACAGGGATGAGGAGAATCAGGGGTGCACAGGGCACCCCGAGCCCCGCTGCAGTTCGGGGTCTCTCGGTCTGTCCCACATGTCCCTGTTTGTCCCGCCCTGTTCCCAGCCCATCCTGGTGCCGGGAAAGGAGCTCCAGGCGTCCCCCTGGAGCCCGGGACCCCCCGGAATTGGGTGAAAAGAGGGGGCAAAGGCAGCGGAGGAGCTGGCGGCCCCGGGGGACAGCGGGGTCCCCTCGGCGTGTCCCCGGCAGGAGCGGGACACGGCGCTCCCGGGATGCGGGGACGGTGAGTTGGGGACAAACCGGGATCCTCCTGGAAACCGGGATCTGCTCGGGATATCCTGAGCTGGATGGGCCCGTCCGGCCCCGGACACCCCGAAAGCTGCCCCCGGGCGCGGGTGACCCCGAGGTTCCCGGGCTGCAGGTGGAGCCGGGAGCCTGCGGAATTCCTCGGCCGCTTCCATGGATTCCCCGAGCAGCAGCGAGCCCCCGGCCCTGGACGGTGAGTGTGGCACAGAGGGGGAAATTCCAAACGCTTCTCATCCCAAAAAATCCCGGGAGCGAGCCTCAGGCGTGGGAAATCCCATCCCAATCCCAATCCCAGAGTTTGGTGCCGGCTCCTCCTGCCAGCCCTGAGAGGTCGCTGCGGCTCCACGCTGCAACTGGAGATGGGAATCTCATTTTTCCCTGGATTTTCCCCGATTAAACCGCGGATCAGGGGCTGGAAACTCTTTGGGATTCCCAAGAAAGAGCCCGGCAAGGATGGGAAACGGGAGGGTGGAACTGGGTGATGTGGATTTAAATAAATAGAAAATAAACCCGAAATTAAGGGTATAATAAAGAAATAATAAGCTCGGAATTAATAGGGAGTAAACCCAAAATTGATAGAGAATAAGCAAATAAATAAATAAATAGGGAATAAAAAAATCTAAAGCACGCCAGAAATTAATAGAGAATAATCCTGAAATTAATAGAGAATTAAACTTGAAATTATTAGAGAATAAACTCCAAATTAGCGGAGAATAAATGGATAGAAAATAAACCTGAAATTAGTAGAGAATTAATAGAGAATAAATAAATAAGTAGAGAATAAATAAATAAATAGAGAATAAATAAATATAGAATAAACCCTACATTAACAGTGAATAAACCCAAAATTAAGACAATAAATCCAAAACAAATAAAAAATAAATAAATCTAACAGAAACCCCAAATTAATATAAAATAAACCCAATATTAATAGAAAATAGCTAAATGAACAGAGAATAAACCTGAAATCAATCAAGAACAGACCCGAAATAAATGGAGGAAAAACCCCAAAATTAAGAGAATAAACCTTAAATTAATAGAGACTAAACCCAAATCAATGGAGAATTAAATTAAATTAAATTAAATTAAATTAAATTAAAACTGTCGCTGGCAGGCTTCCCCCTGAAGCACTCCAACACCTTGACCAACAGACAACGAGGCAACGAGGTCTCAGCGCTGCCGGCCACGCTGGACAGTGAGTGCCACCGGTGCCACCAGGGGACAGGGGACAGCAGGGGACAGCAGGGGAGGCGCTGGGGACACCCCAGGATGTTGGGGACAGCAGGGGAGGGGCCTGGTGACATCCCAGGATGTTGGGAACAGCTCCCAGTCCCTCATATTTTCAGGGAATTGCTTTTCCCTGATGGATTCGTCCCTTGCAGCGCTGCCCAAGGGGACAAGGGGACAAGGGGAGGGGTTGGGGACACCCCAGGATTTTGGGGACGGCAGGGGAGGGGCCTGGTGACATCCCAGGATGTTGGGAACAGTTCCCAGTCCCCACAATTTGCAGGGAATTGTTTTTCCCTGATGGATTCGTCCCTTGCAGCGCTGCCCAAGGGGACAAGGGGACAAGGGGAGGGCCTGGGGACACCCCAGGATGTTGGGGACAGCTCCCAGTCCCCCAGATTTTCGGGGAATTGTTTCTCCCTGATGGATTTGTCCCTTGCAGCGCTCTCCATCCACCAGCTGGCCGCCCAAGGGGAGCTCGTGCAGCTGAAGGAGCACCTGAGGAAAGGTTGGTGCCCCCTGGAATTGGGATGGGGGTTTTTTTTGGGGAGGAGATTTTTCCAGTTTTGGAGACAGGAAAAATCCTCAAAAATCATCAATCCCAGCCGTCCGCCGGCTGCTTGAGGTGGTTTTTCCAGCCCTTACTGGTTTTACTGGTGTGTAGCTGGGAGCACGGGGGGCTCACCCTGGCTGCTTCCACCTGCCCCAGGTGAGAATCTGGTGAACAAACGCGACGAGAGAGGATTCACGCCCCTGATCTGGGCCGCGGCCTTCGGGGAGATCGAGACCGTGCGGCACCTCCTGGAATGGGTGAGGCCGTGGGGCAGCTCCGGGGGTCCCAGAGGCTCCAGCACCACCCTGGGATCTGCCTGGAGCCCTGGGATCTGCCTGGAACCCTGGGATCTGTCCTTAACCCTGGGATCCGCCTGGAACCCTGGGATCTGTCCTTAACCCTGGGATCTGTCCTTAACCCTGGGATCTGCCTGGAGTCCTGGCATCTGCCTGGAATCCTGGGATCTGTCCTTAACCCTGGGATCTGTCCTTAACCCTGGGATCTGCCTGGAGTCCTGGCATCTGCCTGGAATCCTGGGATCTGTCCTTAACCCTGGGGTCTGTCCTTAACCCTGGGATCTGCCTGGAGTCCTGGCATCTGCCTGGAATCCTGGGATCTGTCCTTAACCCTGGGGTCTGTCCTTAACCCTGGGATCTGTCCTTAACCCTGGGATCTGCCTGGAGTCCTGGGATCTGCCTGTACCCCTGGGATCTGCCTGGAGTCCTGGCATCTGCCTGGAATCCTGGGATCTGTCCTTAACCCTGGGGTCTGTCCTTAACCCTGGGATCTGTCCTTAACCCTGGGATCTGCCTGGAGTCCTGGCATCTGCCTGTACCCCTGGGATCCGTCTCTAACCCTGGGATCTGCCTGTACCCCTGGGGTCTCCCTTTCTTCACCTGGGATTCCCCTCTTTTATTCCGGGAGCTCTGTCTTTTACCCTGGGCTCTCCCTCCCTCATCCCAGGATTTCCCGTTTTTTACCCTGGGCTCTCCCCGTGCCGTTCCCAGGGCGCGGATCCGCACGCGCTGGCCAAGGAGCGGGAGAGCGCGCTGGCGCTGGCCAGCATGGGCGGGTACACGGACATCGTCACGCTGCTGCTGCGCAGGGACGTGGACATCAACACCTACGACTGGGTGAGATTAATGGGGTACTGGGGATACTGGGATAATGGGGATACTGGGATACTGGGATAATGGGGTACTGGGGACACTGGGATACTGGGATACTGGGATAATGGGACACTGGGATAATGGGATACTGGGATAATGGGATACTGGGAT
>NW_026690385.1:0-35532 GCF_015227805.2 Hirundo rustica | reverse complement strand
TCCCAGCCCATTCCTGGGTCAGTACTCCATTAGCTGTCCCACTATCTGTGTTTACAAATAGATAAAAGGGTCTCTTCAGATCGGGTAGGCTCAACACAGGGGCATTGACCAAATCATGCTGCAGAGCTTTCAGATGCTTGTCATCTTTTTCATCCCATTTCACTAGCCCTCCTTGGCTCAATTTCTCATATAAAAACTTAACCTTGGTGCTATAGTTCTCAATCCACTGTCGGCAATACCCTATGAGACCTAACAACTGCCTAATTTGCTTCTTGCTCTTTGGAGGCGGTATGGATAGTATCCCCTTTACTCTTTCAGGGTTTATTTTCTTCTCCCCCTTCTTTAGGTAATGCCCAAGATACTTTACTTCTTCTTCTACGAATTGTAGTTTTGCCTTAGATACTTTGAGCCCCTTAGCACTCAGAAAGTTGATGAATCTAATGCTTTCTGCCCGTACTTTGTCCTCTGTTTCCCCAGCAATCAGGAGGTCATCTACATATTGGATAAGGGTCACTCCTTCCCCAGTCTGATATTCTTGCAAAATCGGTTCTAAAGCTTGTCCAAACAAATTAGGAGATTCCGTAAACCCCTGGGGGAGCACGGTCCACCTTAGCTGCTGTCTCCTATGAGTGACTGGGTCTTTCTATTCAAATGCAAAGTAATCCCTACTCTTCTCGTCTAGAGGACATGCCCAGAATGCATCTTTAAGGTCAATTACACTATAATATTGTTTTTCGGGACCAAGTCTGCTTAGCAGGGTGTAAGGGTTCCTCATTTACTACTTAATTAAGTCTCTCCCTAACAAATTATAATCTGCTTCTGGTACTAGCAGAAGGTTCCCTATTCCCATTTTGGACCTCGATTCCACCAGTACATTCTTAATAACAGGGACTTCAAAGGGCTCCCCCTTCGCCCCTACCACTTGAGCAGTTTCCTTTGATATCTTACATCTCTCCGGTAGTACCTGGACTGTCGATCGCTCAGCTCCAGTATCTACTAAAAACTCAAATTCCTGCTGCTGAGGACCTATTTTTAATTTTATCAAGGGCTCCTGATGTTTCCGTGTCCCCAGCAAATGAAGCCCCTGACTCCTTCAGTCCTCTTTGAAGACTCTCTCATCCCTCAGCTGCTTCCTGCAGTTTCTCTGAAAGTGTCCTTCATTCCCACAGTAGAAACATACGCCTCCATCCTTTTTCTCTACCCGGAGAACCCCTCTCCCATTTCTCTGGGCCACTTGACTTGTTTTGGGAGGGGCATCAATTCTCTTAGTTTCCCTTACTGCTGCCACCATCATTCTTACTTGTCTCTTGTGACTCTCTTCATCTCTTCTCACACATACCTTCTGTGCGTCCTTCAATAGCTCATCTAGGTCTCTATCTTGCTAATTATCTAATTTTTCTAACTTCTTTCTGATATCTTCCCACGATTTAGCCACAAATTGTGTTTTTAGTAGTGCTTGCCCTAACGGTGTCTCAGGATCTAAGCCCGAGTACATCTACAGGGGTTTTTTTGGGTTTGTTTTTTTTTTGTTTTTTTTTTTTTTTTTGAAGCGTTCTAGCTAATCCGTAGGTGTCTCCTCCTTTTTCTGTCTCTCATTAAATGCTTTGTTGATGTTCTGCCTCCTAGGCACCGCTTACCGGATCCCCTGTACTATTATCCCCCTCAGATCCTGCATATTGATTCTGTGATCCTGCTGCTGATGATTCCAATTGGGATCCTGCAAAGGCCACTTGGTGTCTGCTAAAGGTCCTTGTGCATGTTGTGAATCCCATATCCGCATCCCCGCTCGTCTAATCATATTTCTTTCCTCGGCCGTGAAGAGAATATTTAATATGGCTTGCAACTCGCCCCAAGTATAAATACTGGGTCCTAAAAATTGGTTCAGTCTCTCGGCTACCCCCAAAGGATCTTCCAGGAGGCTCCCCATCTCCCTCTTAAATTCCCGAACATCCCCAGAACTCAAAGGTACTGAAACAAACCCTATCGCTGGGTGTGGTCCCTGCCCCCCCCCCCCCCACAGGCATTTCTCTTAGGGGATATAGGTTATGCTGTCTAGCCCGACCTCGGGTTATGGGTCCCTGCACTTCCTCGGGGGGCTCGGGATTACTCCCTGCTTCATGAGGCTCCATTGGAGGTGCATCCGGAATCTGGGGGTTCTGAGGGGGTATGTAAGGAGGTGGGATTAGTAAGGCTTCTTCCTCTTTACTCCTGTCTTTCTTTCGTCCTCCCTCTTTGAGGGGAAACAGGAGCACTTCACCCCCAGGTCTTGTAACTCATACATTAGCATATTCACTTTCTTCCTGACTAAAAGGAATTTTAGTGTTTACCCACAAGTTGAGTTTTTGCCTCACCCAATCTTCTGATGATCCAAAAATAGGCTAAAAAATATTCCGGGAAATCTCCTTTCCACTCCATACTACTACACAATAATGGATCATTTTAGCTTTATCTTTACCCCCTGTGTTAGGGTAATGTTTTCAATTGTCTAATATGAACCCCAGTGGGCTATCTGTTTTATGGGAGTAGAGGGCCTGCTCTTCCCCTGTCCCATCTTCTGGAGTGCCCTCACACAAGTGTGGTGCAGAAATCACTCGCTTCCCCTTGTTCGTGGCTCACGCCCTCTCGGGCAATGAGAACCGCACTACTGAGGGTCCACAATCGCTTGGAAAATCCGAGCTGCCGGTTCTCCTCTCACTCACACACACACTCGCAGCACTCCAGGATACCCGGCCCAGACCAAACGGAATCTTCCACACAGATACTCACGCGTCTTGCGTCTTCGTCCGGACCTTTGTGCACAAAGTTTATAGGGTCTGCCGGCTTCTTTTGCCTAATGCTTTGAATTTAGGTTCGTCGGTCCAACCGAGACAGGAATCGGGTCTACCAGGGCCGCCGACTGATCGGCGGGGCGCCCCCCAGGCAGAACCAAAAGTCCTATCTTGCAGGTGGATCCGAGTCACGGCACCAAATTGTAATAGACTATGAACACGAAGAAAAGTTCCAATAGGAATTTATTACATTACAGCAGGCAAAGCAAAGGCAAATACAGCGCTGGACGGCAGGGGAGTCTCGCTCTACCAACTGCCGTGAATTGGCAGGTTTTTCAGTCTTGCTTTTATCTTGCTTCTTTCCTCCGATGATGTATGTGTGACGTGTTGCTAGGAGGGCCTCTTTCTGTCCCTCGGTGGTCGCAGAGATGAAGGCTGTAGTTGTAAGCTGGAATTCCTGAAACTTAAAGCTGATTAAGCAAGTAGAGAAGGAATGCGCAAGGGTCTGTTTGCCTATAAGCTTAGATAGTGACATAGTAACTTCCTGTTATCTTGAGTTATTTGATCTCCAGTGAACAAAAAATAGTTAATGTTTATCACACTTTTTCTTCTTCTTTTGGCCCAAGAGAGACAGGTAACATCGAGCTGCTCCTGCTGCTCCCCCGTTTTGGGGGGAGCTGGCCTGAGGCCTGGCCGGATTCCATCGGCTCCCGGGTGAAGGGAGGGAAGGAGAGGTTGCTCCTTTGCAACAGCTACTTTCTTCAGACTTCCCTGGAGCAGGGAGAGATCTCTGCTGGGCCCCTGATAAGAGCTATGGGCACCATTTGGGCTGAAGCCACCCTGATTTACACCGAGGGGTGTGCTGAGGAGGCATTTATGATCCTGCCTGGTCTTTTTGTGATTCCAGACTGCCCGAGTGCTCTGATCTCTGATGTTTCTGTGAGTTCTTCCTCCCTCACCAGCTCAGCCTTGAACATCTAACACCACGAGCTACAGAGAGAGAGACAAAGACTCCGAGCAGATTTAACTCTTTCTTAGCAACATGAAGCTTCCAGAGCTTAGCCCTTCTCTGAGAGTAAGAAAGGACAGAGTGAACATAAAGACCAACAGGATGAAGTCAGTAGAGCAAGAGTGAAAAGACTATTGGGACAGAGGGTTGAAGAGTTGGTTGCTCTATTCTTACTTGAGCCATGGAAATGGACTCTATATTTAGGTCATTCTTTTAAATCATGGGAAAGATATGCATTTGGGGAGATGATTGTTTTAATTTGTGTGTGGTTTTGAGCAAAGGTGTTTGTGATGAACTAAGTAATATCCTATAAGATGCTTGAACAGAGATAAAGATGAGAAGCCCCCTGCACCAGTGAAGAAGTGAGAAGATATCTCCGTACCTTGAGGTGAAGAATCCTTTGCTTTGGAGTTATTCATCTTTAAAAGGTGACACCCCAGTATGCAAAAGTCTAAGACCCATGACCCATAAGCAGCTTGGGAAACTGCTCCTGGGAGGGTCACAAAGGCAGGTTTCTCTGGGCAGTTGTTTTTGTGACAGTTTAAAACCCACAAGAGAACTGTTCTAAGTTGTCAGTGGGATCCATGACTCTAGAAGAGACTCTTCCCCTAATGAATTGATGAAAGACTCTTGTCAGATAGTGAAACTGACTGAAAATGACAAGTTTTGTCTCTTTATGTTGTTTTGTAAGAAAGTGAACAGTTTGTAAGGGGAGGGAAAAGTGGTTTTGAAGTTTCATTCCATTTTAGGGTTTTTTTCCAACTTTCTTTTTTTCCCTATTTTTTTAGTGTATGTTAATAAACTCTTCGTTAATTTTAAGGTTGAGCCTGCTTTGTTTTTCTCCTAGTCTCTCTCCCACAAGAAGAGTAAGTACCAAGACCAAAATTTAGTGAACGTGAAACCACTACATTAATTGGTGTTTCTGCCCGGTTTGAAATTAAAACTATGACAGTGTGTTCAGCTGGGGAAGGGTCTGGATGAGAAACCACACGAGGGGCAGCTGAGGGCACTTGGTGTGTTCATCTGGGGCAGGGAAGACTGAGGTCAGAGCCCCCCAAGGACTGCAGCTCCCATCTCTGCTCTGGGACAGGGACAGCACCCAGGGAATGGCTGGAGCCGGGCCCAGGGGAGGTCAGGTTCTAGAGAATTTAAACTCTGATGATTAAATTCCAAGTTAAGATGAGTAAATGCATTGGGATCCTTTAGCACTAAATCACAGTGGTATTGTTTAGACGCTGAAAAGATAAACCAAAAAATCACTAATTTAGTATTATTTCCAAAATTATTGTAGGTGTCTGACTTTTAATATCTTTTGACATACACTTTTTAAGTGTTTTACCCATGCATTTATAAATTTCTCTTTTGCTTTAAAGAAAGCAGAACTAGGTATTTGATATTTAGAATCCTTGTAATTGTTCTTGGAATTTTTCTTTGGATGAGGATTTTGGCATGGATGATACTTTGTGAAACAGTCCCAGGTCTGGATCTCGTTCATCACAGATCTTGAAAAGAATTGTGCCTTGGCTTCCTAATAGGGCCATGGAATTTTGCAAAGGATGAATTGGAACTATAAAGTGTATGTATATTTAAATATAGGTTCTTTTAAATATGCAGAACTTCCATAAGAATCAGGTTTGTACACACTGCATTAATTGTAAGTGTAAATTTAATATCTGTTATAGGAAATGTGTCATAGAATAACAGAATCCCAGAATGGTTTGGGTTGGAAGGGACCTTAAATTCCATCCAGAGCCATGGGTAGGGGCACCTTCCACTGTCCCAGGCTGCTCCAAGCCCCAGTGTCCAACCTGGCCTGGGGCACTGCCAGGGGATGCAGGGGCAGCCACAGCTGCTCTGGGCACCCTGTGCCAGGGCCTCACCTTTATATTATGCTGGTTTTAAATAGACCAGAATCTGCCAAATAAACTGTTTTCCTTGAATTAATTCTGTCCAGATCAGGCATAAATGGAAGCCAGAGTTACTCCTGTATATTTATTTTTTGTAGCTGGCAGATGTTTGTCCTTGCAGAGTTTGCAGTGGGGTGCTCACCACAGACCCCCCATCTGAAGCTGGGCTTTGGGCAGAGAAGCAGCACAAGGGTGAGGGGGGAGCACGCAGGGTCCTCCACTGCCTGGTGGTTTTGAGAGAGGTTTTGAGAGGTTTTGTCTGTCTGATCTTGATGCCTGCAGTCCTGAGAAGGTGTTTATGAGCTGTGCTCTGTCCTCCTGCACCTCAGAGCTACTCCTGGTGAGCAGGGTGAAGCTCACATACATTTGTCACATTCAGGGCCTGTCACGGGGCTGGAGTGTGGTTACTGCAGCCAGTTTGCTTTAGATGTGGTGCTGGGATTATAATGTGCAGTATTGGGTTGTATTAAAGTAACTGAGCTCGTATTAGCAAAGCCTGGCAGTTCTGAAATGGAGTCTTTAGATGTACACCATCTTTTGCCTTGGGCCTGACCTAAATCTCAGGCATTTAGGGACAAGAAATGAACGACGTCTTGTCTCTGTTCAGACCAAATTCCTGGCCTGTGCTGAGCGCACCATTAACGGAGCCAGCAGTGGTCGTGTCTTTGCCTGAGACTGTCATAAATTGCATTTATTAATGGCAGATGACATCAACTTCAGCCAAGTCTTTCTCAGCACTTAGGCCAGACACCAGATAAACAGTTGGCTGCAAGTCTGTGCTCTAATAAAATTGCACGTGAACCTTGAACTCAGTGTTGTGGTTTAAACACTCTAAGAAATGAGCCGGTAGCTCAGCAGTGTCAAGTGGACACTCCATGAAGCCCAAGCAAGGCTGCCGTGACACATTTGCTGAGGGTCCCACCCTTGGCTCTCTGTGGGACTGTCCTGGCTCCTGCCCCAGCCCCCAGTGTTCCTGCAGGATGAGGATGAGCCGAGCTGGGGCTGCCCAGAGCCCGCACCTGTCCCCTGCACTTGGCTGTGCCTCACACTTTATTCCTCGGGACGAGTTTCCCTTCCCATCCGGCCTGCCATTCCCCCTCAGCAGAGCTGGCCCTTTGCTGCCAGCTGCACTCCAGGAAATTCCCCACTGCTGGGAAGAGATTCCCTGCTCAGGACATGCAGGGACTGCGCTCCCAAATTAAAGCAAAGTGACTACACACGTATGTCATGTTTGCTAGGGGGGCTGGAGCAGCTCTGCCAAAGTCAGGGAGAGCACTGCAGTTTTCCAAAGTTGTTTGTTTTGGGGTTTTTTTACCAAGTCTTTGAAATCCTTTTTGACATCTGCTCTTTATTACACTACAATGTAACTGTTCGTTTTGGAAAAGAGACATTTTCATTATTCATTTCTAAGTTAACAGACACATTTCCAAGTGTCTGCAATAACTGTGAGGGCTTTGCTTTCAGGTGATTTGGCCGTACAGCTGAGTCCAACTCCAACAGCATTTTCTGTTCCATGTCTGCATTTACCTTGGTCACAGCTGAAACCAGGTTTTTATTAGAGGGCCAGGTTTGGTTTTCATTAAATAAATAGTTTGACTCTGTCTGAATGAGTGACGTGAAACTCTGGGAGGAAATCTGAACCTCGCAGCCCCTCGCATCCCATCTTCATCAGCAAGAAACCTCGTGTTTGTCCTTTGTAGGAACAACATTGTTGCTTTTCCCTTTCCCATCCCAGGGATCACACTGAGCTCTTCTTCTCTTACATCCAAGTCAAAAAGGATGTAAACTTTGTGGGATTTTAAAGCAGAAGTAATATGTAAGGATATTAAGGCAGAGGGATGGAGCACCGAAAAGCTGACCTCTGTTTGCCCTTGGATGCCAGACTGCATTCCCTGTCTTTGTGTTTCTGGAACAGCAGCTCGGGGCTGGGGCTGCTCTCTGGGAGCAGGGTGCTGTGAGGGCAGTGGGCTCCTGTCCTGTCCTGAGTCTCCAGTAATTACTGCAACACCCATCAGTATTTGCACACCAGAGAAAACAATTCAGGCACCTATTTTTGATTTTTGCTGTGCTTGACTCCAAAGTTAAGGCTACATCAAACTGAGTTTAAAGCCTGCAGGTAGCACATCTGCAGGTTTAAGGGATAGCAAAGCCAGTGTTGTACTCTGAGGAGTAACTCCACAGTCTCAGTTGTTGATGTCATTTAACACAATTGCAGCTCATTGTGATGTTGATATCATAGAACATTCACTTTTGGTTTTTGTTTCTTTTTCCCTCCCTGTAAGAGTCGCTCTGAAGTTCCCCTCATTTGCCTCACGATCATTGCGAGGACCCCGAGGACCCCACTGCAGTTCTGGCCTGCTCGAGGTGGATGCTTGCCAATCGTCTGCAGGTGCATTTTCCTGTGTCACCACGCCACGGTACACGGGCTTTGAGCAGTGTAATGGTAGCTCTGTGCCTGAAGATTACACCTGCTTCACGGTCCCTGCTTCACAACAATAGCCTATGAATTTCCCCACCTCTTGGCCAAGGGAACTTTCTGGGATAATTTTGGTGATCCCCCACAGAAAATCCTTTATCTGCTTCACAACCACCGTGACAGACAGAGATCAAAACCCCCTTCCAAGGACAGATATTGAGACCCCTATATGAAGCCCCTCTCAAGGACTGAGACATGAGACCCCTACAACCCCAATACAGGCGGTGGGGGCTGACTTAACTGAAGCGAGATGTTTGCCTGGAGGTGTGATCATTGGACCAAGAAGACAATGGCTCTCGCTTACTGCTAAGAACATGGACTACCTGTTCCCCCTCGGTGGCTTCAATAGATTTACCTGTTCCCCCCATGATTGAGGACTATAATAAAAACCCCTGAGTTAACCAGAGATTTTGAGAGACTCGCCCTGATGTGACAGGCGGACCCATCGACCGGACCACAAGGGCTTCATCTCCACGTTTGGTAGCTATATTCCCCCCTTTCCTCTATCTCTTTCTCTGTCTCTTTCTCTCACTCTTAATCCCTCTATCGCATTTGCTATGGTCAATCAATAAAAGGTGCATTTGTTTTAATGCTGAAATCCCCTCTGTGTTGTGCTGTGCACTCTGAGATCAGTAAACGAACCATCACGACCCCCGCTTGTACGAGCGGATCGTGACATTAAATTGGCGTCACGGACAGGATTCTGATAGACGGAGGGGTTTGCAGGGTTGTGTGCAGTCTGTAATAGGGGAAGGACGTTTCGCTCCAGCCGCACCTAGCCTGTCATTCCCGAAAGGGTTGAACAGAGCTAGGAAGCAAGGGGGGCGACTCGAATTTCCCACAAACTGCACACGCCTAGGTGATAAGCACCCCCATACTCAATTGAGGGTTCTGTCTTCAGAATTTCACAAAAGATCTCTTAGTGCAAAAAGGGGAAACTGTTTTTGTGTTTGTGTGTCTCTGGACTGTCTGGGAAGGAAGGGACAACCTGAAGAAACTAAGGGCCTCCCAGGCAGATTTTGTCTCTTCACCCACTCAGGGAAGTGAAGGGAGACACAGCCGAGCTGTGTGTGTGTAACTAAGTATTTCCTCCCTGTTGTGGTTTTGATCCCTTCACAAAATGACTGAAAATCTTAGTACAAAAGACAAAGCTGCATTTTATGCATTACTTGCTAAACACAATACCAAGCCTTCTCCAGGAGGAGAAGAGTGGGCACAATGTAATTGGCTTAATTTGGAAAATATTATTGATAGAGTATGTTCTTTACAACATGAAGCAAAATTTAAACTGGGCAAAAACAAAACTACCCTCTGCTCAGTTTTGGGAGCTTGTCTTTCAGCAGCTGTAGAAAGTCGCTTTAAGCGAAGGAATGAGGAAAAAGCTATAATAGACTCCCTTCAAAACCTAGTTGAAATTTTGCAAAAACAATTAAATGAAGAAAGGAATGAGATCTATGCACTGAGAGCTGCCCTTAGAGAGGAACGTGTTAAAAACTCCTATAATGTTGATTCCTCTGTGGAAACAGAGGAGAAGGAAACTCCTCACATGAAACAAATTTATCCCCATAAGGAACTTGAAGCAGTCAAAAACTGCCGGGAAATCTGCTGTCCTCACTTGAGACCCTTGGTTAAAACAGAATATAATTATATTAATGATGAAGATTTTGAACCACATATCACAACCAAACATATACCATACAGCACTACTGAATTGGCTAAGCTAAAAAAGGAATACAGCCGCCTCCCACAAGAATCGGAGACAGAGTATGTCTTCCGAGTGCCCCTCACTGGTGGAGATCAAATTAAATTAACTGAACATGAGGCCAGTTGATATTGGGGACATGGAGTTTTCTTGACAACAGGAAATAAACATATTCCGTGGTCCCTGACTCAGTTTGCAGCTTATTGGGCAGCGGGGCATAGCCCCTTGGAAAGGGGTGATCCTTTGGCTATAATCAGTGGCCCTGACCAACTGCTAGAAAATATTCACAAAGCTGCCTGCTTGCAAATGATACATGAAAGAAAATTAATTTCTGGCTATGAATCACCAAAGCAATTACCAGTGAAGCCAGAACTGATGATCCCTTTGATTCGGGGGCTTCCAGAACCACTCAAACCTACAGCAATTACTTTACAAAAGACCATAATGGCATTAGGTCCTGTGGAAAGGCTGGATAGATTCCTTGGAAACCCAAGCAACCAAACTGGATCTACTGATCCTGGGTTTGCTCCATATTCAATCCCCTCTCAGTTGCCAGCTTCTCAATCTGGTTCATCTGCCGGTGATCATAAAGTTTGGACGGGGAATCAGCTTGCAGCAGATCTCATTAATTACAGTGAACAGTATGGACCTGTAAAAACCCCAGAGGACACTTCTACTAGGCTTTCCCAAGGGTACAAACATTCCCTCACCCTAGCTCAGGATGCCCAAGAGTTAGAAAATATACCCATAGGTCACAATGTAGCTGTCTATCAATACATTGATGATATCCTTGTGGGAGGAGATGAAATAGAAGAAGTGGGAGATGTCCAACAGAAAATAATCTCTCACTTAGAAAGTCTTAATTTGCAGGTTACCTCAGAGAAAATTCAAAAACTTTCTCAGGAAGTGAAGCTTTTGGGAATTTGGTGGAAGGGAGCTACAACACGTATTCCACCGGATACCCTAACCTCTTTAGATCAGATTAAAATGCCTAAATCCAGGAAAGATCTTCAGCAAGCTCTAGGACTATTAGTGTTCTGTAGAAAACACATTCCAGATTTCTCAATAATTGCTAGGCCCCTTTATGGTTTGCTGAGGAAAGGGGTTAAATGGGATTGGATCCCTTCTCAGGAGGAAGTAATGCACTTGCTGATTTTTGAAGTAACAGCTTATCAAGCCCTGGGCCATATTCACCCTACAGACCCTTTCCAGGTAGAATGGGGATTTGCCTCCTCAGGGCTATCCATACACATATGGCAGCATGGTCCTGAGGGTCTGATGACATCTGCTGGTTTTTATTCCCATAGTTTCAAAGGTGCTGAAAAAAGATATACTACCTGGGAAAAAGGATTGATTGTGGTTAGCTTAGCTCTCATAGAAGTGGAGAAGGTTGCACAACAACAACCAGTTGTCTTGAGAGGCCCTTTTGAAGTTATTAAAACAATCACTACTGGGTTCCCCCCACCTGACGGGGTGGCCCAGGGGGCCTCAGTAAGAAAGTGGTATGCTCAGATTGAACATTACTGTAACATCTCCTCAATAACTGAAGAAGCTGTGAAAGGTGTGAATGATAAATGGGTGGTAAATGGGTGCCACAAAATCACTGCTTTTTGCCCTACACCTCCAAGCATAATTCCCTCACCACAGGGACCTGATGATCCTAAGCATCCTGCACATGACCCTGGACAACCTGCTCTGGTGGACCTCCTTACTGTAGGGGCAGTACCCCTAGTGCTGAAAATCCCTCTGAATAATTATGCATGTATAGTCTTTGATGCCCTAGGGAAAGAGCATCAGAAAAATTACTTGCTGGACAATTCCATCATTCTAATTTTCTGCCTCTTAGTGGCAGATCTTGTGTTTGCTTTTCACAGGAGAACTCCGAGGGACATTAAAGATCATCTGAACCATGATAAGACTAGTGATACTTTTCTGTATCCTAGCACAACCGCATGGCCAGAATTTTTCGGAATGGCCTTGGTCCCAAGCTTTTGTTCACTCTACCGGATCCATGGGAAATGTGGAAAATTTAAACCTATCAACTCTTGTTATGCATGCAAATCAGATATACACTAGGCAGGAATGGGAAAACCAAAAAACCTGGCAGCTTCCAGGGATAGTGGGGAAAAAATTAGTATAGGGTGCCGAATGATTAATGGAACCACCTATAGTAAAGCAATCTCAATCAGTGTTTGGACAAACCAAACATATAAGCACAAAGAGGTCTGCACGCATCCAAGCATACAGGACTGTATGGAACAATTTCACACTGCCACAAAGCGTAGAAGTAGTTTGTCTTTGGGCCAAAAATACTGAAGGGCTTTCTTTCAAGTTTATAATAAATATCACAGCCCAATCTACTACAGTTCATACCACCACCACCCCAACCCAACCACCGGTTATGCTTGGCTCCGGACGTTAAGGGAAATAACCGGTATTATGGGAACAGGACTGGGAATTCTAAATACTATTAATGAATAAATTGGCTGCCACAACTAGAGATTTGACTAAATTACAACAACCACTACAGTCGTCCTTATTGGCTTTGGGAACACATCAGTGGTTGTTATCAAACATATTACCAAATTGGGAAAAGATAAATGTTTCTTTGGCCCTCAGCTGTATCCAAGCTCAACTGTGGATGCAGTCAGTTGGTGCCTCCATTATAAGATAAGGGGAAGAAGGCACTTTTCCTACTGAAATTCGGAAAATAATTTGGGACAATGCCACTGACTTTGAAAGAGAATTCCAATCCTGGTGGAACTTAGTAAATTTCACTTATAACCCCCTTACAAACACGGCTACTGCTTTTGTATTAACCATAAGTAATGCTTCAGTACATTTGATATTCCCTATCATTGCATTAGGACTGAATTATGATGGAGCTATTCTCTATCCTTCCGAGCATAGGGAATGGGCCCGTCAAATTGGTGAAAAATGGCAAACTGTTAACTTAGAATCCTGTATTGTCTGGGAACAACAAGGGTTTATCTGTGAAAGTAATGCAATTATAGCCCAAGATATTTGTTGGGCAAAATATCTGTCATTTTGAAATTCATCCTAATGAGGCCCCTGGAACAGTCCTTATATATATAGATAATGGTTGTGCATGCTTTAGAACTATTTGTGATATGGTATTTGTAGAAAACATAGTAGTAGACACTAAAAATCATTCAAATTTCTGTGCTTGCAATTTTACTAAAATTACAGGATGTGATTTTTCTTATAAAGCTCCAGTTACTTCTCATTACCTTTTGCAATCGAATTATACATTGATTCACAAACTATCACCTACTCCCATTGGAATGAACCTAACTTTGGTAAAGCAATTGTTGCTTCACCAGGACTTAATAGAAATTTTGGAAAAGATCAAGAAAGATGGGCAGAAAACCCTGATAACTGTTCATCATAATGTGAAAGAAATACATCGTGTTATAGAAAGGGTAGGAAAAGATGTCAAGCACAGGTGGTGGGATACTCTTTTTGGTTGGTCACCTACTGCCACAAGTACCTTGAACAAATTGTGTCATCCTATCATTGTCCTTTTGATTTTAGTTCTAATTGGTTTTCTTTTTTCAGCAATCTTATTCATTATGAACTGGAGAATGATGAAACGGTTAACATGGTTGACGTCCATAATTAATGCTCATAACCTGGCAGATATCCTCTCCCCTATGGACATCCCCAAGACTATTGACACAAGGCGATTATAAAATTTGAATGTATATTTTGAAATTATTTCCTTTTGTAATCATGTGAAAATTACTTTTGATTTTTGTGATTTGTTTTGAAAGAATTATTTTAATTAATACTGATTGTTTTTATTGTTTTGATTAACTGTCATTTGTTTGATAATCTGAATTAATATTATTGTTTCCTTTTCCTTTTCTACTTTTCCTTTTCCTTCTTTTGCTTCCTCTCCCTTTCTACATACTACCTCTGTTTCTCGGGATATACTACCAACGTTGATGAGTCCTGAAGACTTCGCAACGCCACTACGGAACCCTGCTGAAGAAGATCTCTTGAAGACAATTGTGAGTCACGGGGTGATGTAAGAGTCTGTCTGAAGTTCCCCGCATTTGCCTCACAATCGTCATAAGGACCCTGAGGACATAAGGACATAATCGTCATAAGGACACTGCAGTTCTGGCCTGCTCGAGGTGGATGCTTGCCAATCGTCTGCAGGTGCATTTTCTTGTGTCACCACGCCACGGTACACTGGCTTTGAGCAGTGTAATGGCAGTTTCTGTGCCTAAAGATTGCACCCGCTTCACGCTCCCTGCTTCACAACAATAGCCTATGAATTTCCCCACCTCTTGGCCAAGGGAACTTTCTGGGGTAACTTTGGTGGTCCTCCACGGAAAATCCTTTACCTGCTTCACAACCACTGTGACAGACAGAGATCGAAGCCCCCTCCCAAGGACTACGAAGCCCCTCTCAAGGACTGAGACATGAGACCTAACAACCCTAATACAGGGGGGTGGGGCTGACTTAACTGAAGCGAGACTATGATAAAAACCCCTGAGTTAACCAGAGATCTTGAGAGACTCTCCCTGACGTGACAGGTGGACCCATCGACCAGACCATGAGGACTTCGTCTCCGCGTTTGGTAGCTATATCCCCCCTTTCCTCTTTCTCTATCTGTTTCTCTCACTCTTAATCCCTCTATCGCATTTGCTATGGTCAATCAATAAAAGGTGCATTTGTTTTAATGCTGAAATCCCCTCTGTGTTGTGTTTTGCACTCTGAGCTCAGTAAACAAACCATTATGACCCCCGCTTGTACGAGCGGATCGTGACATCTACTGCCGCTCTTGCCCACACCACGGGACACAGATTATCAAGGCACTTTCATGACACAACTAAAACCAGTTGCTGCACTCCACCATGAGACATGGGTTACCAAACCAAATCAAACCAAACCAGGCTCTGCAGAGCTGTCACAACTTAGGCATGCATTGTGCGCGAGACGTCTCTCAGTGTCTTACCAACCGCCTATACCCAGGTACCTCTTTTCAAGTACAAACATACCTTTTGTCTGTAATTCCAGCAGGTTCTGGTCTTTCTCCGGGTGGTCAGTGGGACCGCAGGAGCCCTCTTCCCAGAAAATTCTGGGTGGGCGCCCAGAGGGGTCCTGGACCCCGCTGCCCCCACGGCCAGAGAGAGCAGTCTCCTGGCTGGCTCACCAAAATGCCTTATTAAAGAAAATATGGGTATTGATCTAGTATCGATACCCAACTGTGGCAGACAAAAACTCTCTAACAGTTTAAAGTTAGAAAGTGGATGTTCATTACGGTGCCAGACAGTGTGCGGATAGCTCCCAAATACACACTGCAATTTACAGGTGATCACAGAGCCCTTTTATTTACAAAAGCATTGACTACCCAAAACACAAATGCATATTCATAACCCTGGTACATCCCATTCCCCGCTTCATATGGCAATTCGCTAAAATGCTATTAAGCATGCGTAGTTTGTTCTTTGAAATGGGTCGGTGGTCCTTTTTATGGGGAGGGGTCCCCAAAATGAGGAAGTAAGATGAGTCTTCCTCCTTCAGACCTTTCCACCTTTTCAATGCAAATGTGATAAATGAACCCTTGCTAGGACTCCTATTTCCTGTCTTTGTGACTGTTCAATGGGTTTCTGGGCAGAGGAGGCCAACAATTGTCTTCTGTTCCTAAAAGCTATTCATCAGTTTCTGTATTCTTCATTATAAACACAGCTAACCAAATGTAAAGTTGACAAGTAATCAGTTATTCTAATATGGAAGAGTGATCCCAAACCCAGTTTCTCTTAGTTAATTACCAACTTTTAATTTCAGCAAAGCTTACCTATCTACTTAAGTTTCAGCAAAGCTTATCTTTAACTAAAATCTTAACCCCTCTAAAATCCTTAATTCTCTAAAGTTTACATCTCATGACTTTGCATGTATCCATTTCCAAGTCGGATTACGTTCAGGCCAAATTACAAAGGCAATGTTGTAACACCTGCTTCAGGAAATTGAAGCACTTCAATTCACGCTGGACTCCTTTACCAGACAAGTTTCTATCCATTGGCCAGCCCACAAAATTTTCAATCAGGAAGCCAAAATTGTACTATCCTTAAAGAGCGTTCGGAGCAGGAAACCTTTAGAGGCCTTCACAGGTTTTACTGATAGATCCGGAAGGTCCCATAAGTAATTTCTGACTTGGAAGGACCCTCAGACTCAGCAGTGGGAAGCAGACGTTGCCGAAGTGGAAGGATCACCACAGGTTGCTGAGTTGGCCGCTGTTGTCAGGGCTTTCGAGAGGTTCTCCGAACCATTTAATTTGGTTACTGACTCTGCCTACGTGGTGGGGGTGGTGTCCAGGGCAGAACAAGCCATCCTACAAGAGGTGTCCTATATTGCATTGTTTAAATTGCCCTCAAAATTAGTAAAACTTGTCTCCCACAGAGAGCAACCATTTTATGTCATACATACAAGGTCACATACTGATTTGCCAGGGTTCATTGTGGAGGGAAACAGGAGAGCAGATGTTCTTGCTGCCCCTGCCTCAATGGCCCCACTGCCCAACATTTTTGAGCAGGCCAAACTCAGCTGCAAACTCTTTCACCAAAACGCACCTGGTCTAGTTCGCCGGTTCCACCTTACCTGGGAACAGGCCAAGGCGACCGTGGCCGCATGCCCATCCTGCAGCCAGCATGCACTTCCCACCTTAAGTGCTGGGGTCAACCTCAGAGGACTCAAAAGCTGTGAGGTGTGGCAAACAGATGTCACTCATTTCCCTGAATTTGGCAAATCAAAGTATGTACATGTTTCTGTGGACACCTTTTCTGGAGCAGCGCTAGCCTCCGCCCACACAGAGGAGAAATCCTCGGACACAATTAAACGCCTTGTCCAGACTTTCTCTTTTATGGCATCCAGAGAGAGCTCAAAACCGACAACGGTCTGGCTTACTGCTCCAGGGAATTCTGCAGCTTCCTGCAGCAATGGGGAGTGGAGCATAAGACCAGCATCCCCCACTCCCCGACAGGTCAAGCCATGGTCGAGAGGACCCACCGAGACATCAAAAGGGTCCTCCATCAACAAGAGCGAGTATTAAAGACGGAACCGCCTTCAATTCAATTGGCCAGGGCCCTCTTCACCCTGAATTTTTTAAACTGTTTCTTTGAGGTATTGAACCCGCCAATTGTCCGCCACTTTGGTGCAAACCACCAACTGACCATCAAGGAGAAGCCACTGGTCATGGTCAGAAACCCCGAGAAAGGAAAGACGGAGGGGCCTCACAAGCTGGTCATGTGAGGTCATGGGTACACTTGCATGTCCACCCCCACGGGACTGAAGTGGTTACCATCCAAATGGGTGAGGCCCTATGCCCCAAAGGTCTCAGGGAAAAAGGGAATAACGTTGCCCCAAGTCACCCAGACAGCGTGGCGGCGGAAGTGCAAGGAGGAAAGCACATGGAAGGAGCTCCCATTCCCATCTGGCCCCTAAGCCTGATTTAATTTGTCCGTTTCCAGTTTTTTCAGTTAAGATGGAACCCGTCTCGGTCCGAACCCTGCCTTTGAGGAACCCCCACCTGATCCTCAAGGCTTGCCTGCTCATCAGTCTCAGCGTCCCGACCGTCGGATGGCTCATCCCTCAACCCAAGACCAACGTATGGGCAACACTCGTGAGGGCCATGGGCCAGGATCATACATGTCTCTCAGCAACCTCTGCAGACAATCCCCTCAACGACCTGCCTTGTGGGGATCCCGTTTCAGCCTGAGGAGTTTCCATCAAAACTCCTGGAGATGCAGACACCAGTCAACCGTGAAGGCATCTCCAAAGGCCAAACAGTGTCCTGGAACTTGCCTCCCAAATCTTTTGTTGGAGTTAAGATAAACCTACCCGTTAAGAACCCCCTTATACTTTGGCAGAAGTATGTTTCCCCCCTTCCAATTTTCAGTTCAGAACCCCAAGAATAAGAGCTCCTCGGGTCGTCTAATGCCTCCTATTGTGTTCAGTTCATGTTTCCCCCCCTAGGGGCCAGGAGAGGTTTTTCCAAGCCATGTATCAATCGAAGGTTGTGTATACTGCCAGCAGGTGGTGTGACCGCATTGCTCACGTGAAGGTGGTGACCACCCTAGAGGCTGACCCCCTGGCCCTTCCAAAGGGAGTGGTTTTAATTTGTGGGGACAGGGCATGGGCAGGCATCCCCCCTCGCCTTGTAGGAGGTCCTTGCACTTTTGGCTGGTTGGGCCTCTTCTCACCCAATAAAACGACTCTAATGGATTGGCAGAGAAAAAATTCAACCCAATCAGCTATCAGGAAGAGAGATCTGGCAGCACTCGATGCCGACTGTGATTCCGAAATTATTCATTGGTCCAAATCGAAAGGCGTAGCAATCACGGTCTTTTTACCCTGGGTATTGATTGCAAAGGCTCTAGGTGAATTGGCACACCTAGAGTGCTGGGTGGCAAAGCAGGCAAACTTGACATCCAACGCCTCAACCAACCTCCTCTCTGATGAGGAAGTAACAAGGCAGGCCACACTGCAGAATCGTGCAGCAATTGACTATCTGCTACTCCTCCACAGTCACCGGTGTGAGGAGTTTGAGGGACTCTGCTGCTTTAACTTATCATCCAGGGCTGAGAACATATATGATGCCATCCAGGAGATCCATGAAATGGTCGGGAGCATAAAGAAAGAGACCGATGACTGGTTGGGTGGGCTCTTTGCAAACTGGGGAATATCGGACTGGGGGGGATCTATTTTAAAAACCGTTCTGTTAACTCTATTTATTCTTGTGCTGGTTTTAGTCTCCTTTGGGTTAATCAAACAGATGGTATGTAAGTTAATTTTAAGCACCACTCACTCCCCCACTGCCAACCGCGTCATCGTGCCAACAGCACCTGAGATGGAGGAGGGCATGGGAACTGGAGGGAGACTCGGAGGAAGATGGGGACCCTGAAGGAGAAGAAGGATGTCATCAGGAGGAGTGGGCCATCCATCAGCAATGGTTCACAGACCTCTATCAAGACTCCAAGAATCTTCCTCCCCCCTTCCAGTTCTCCTCCTCTTAAAAAATAAAAAAGGGGGAGATGTGGTGGTGAAGAATTTGTTTTATAAGAACTTGGATGTTTTATGTAATTAATTTATGGGTTTTAGAAAAAGTTTTTGTAAAATGTTTTGTTCCATGTGCCCCCTGTTGTTCCCAATGGTTTTCCCCCTTACGTTTGTTATATAACTTTCAGTTATTGTCAACCACTCTATCCCCCACCTGTTGCTGTCACTCTTCTCTCTCTCCTTCTTGGGTGCCCTGTCTGTCACTCCAGGACCCTTCCCTGGAGCCTGGGAAGTTCCAGGGAGGGCGTCGTGTGATAGGTGGGCGTCCTGGAAATCCCCTTCTCCCCATCACGGATTGGTTCCCCTGCTGAATGTTAACACCCCTGGTTCCACCCTAAGTTGGCCTGATTGGGCAACCTGCTGTTACCACCCCTTGTATCACCCCTGTTTATAAGCTGTTGCACAACTGTTGTTGGGGCTCTCTCTCTAGAGCAGAGGCCATAAGGTGCAGAGATCCGGTCATGTCTCCCCCTTAAGAAAACCCAGTTAACAATGCTCAGAGAGCCACCATCTTTCCATCGTCATGGTTGCATTCACCCTCAGGTCCATCGCTAGGCGTGGGGAACCAAGATCCCACAGGGAGAAGGGAACAAGTCTAACTAGCGACCCCGAACTTAAGCGCGTGAGCCGTGGTGAGGGATTGAGCGAGCCCATGGGACAGTGCTTCCGGGCGCAGATTGGACGCCCTGACACTCCTTTTTTATTTACACTTCTTGCCTGATCAGCATTTGAGTTGGAGTACTTTCACAAGTATTGGTCCTTTTCACTGCCCCTTATTTCATCTCAGTCCATTTGGTCTTAATCCCTCTGGTTCCAAATTTTCTCCGTAGAATTAATTTGTTGAGTTTCTCATCATATCTACTCTCCTGAGTGTTTGTGAGAATTTATTCTGGGTTTTCAAGATTTAAATGAATATTAATTGGGTAGGTTCCATCTCCTTCCCTGCACTTCTTGTCATCCCATTCACTCTTTCATTTTCACGTGCCTTCAAAATTTTCCGTTTTTCATTTTAAGCTTTCATGTCTTCAATCACTTTTCCACTCCTTCTTTTATTTACTATTCCTCGCTGCTTTCAGTATTTGAATTGGAGTACTTTTCACAAGTGTTGATTCATTTCACTGCGCCTCATTTCATCTCAGTCCATTTGGTCTCAATCCCTCCATTTCCAAATTTTCTCGGTTGTATTCACTCACACTGTTTCTCGTCCTAGCTCAATTCCTGAGTGTTTCTTAGTCTTAGTTCTCTCATTTCAAGATTTCAGTGAAGATTAATTGGGCAAGCTTCCGTCTGTTTCCCTGCATTTCTTGTCATCCCATTCACTCTTTGCTTTTAACAAGCTTTCAAAATTTTCCGTTTTTCATTTTAAGCTTGCATGTCTTAAATTTCATTTCCTCTCCTTCTTTTATTTACATTACTTGCCTGATTTCAGCATTTGAATTGGCGTACTTTCGGCAAGTGTTTCACTGCCCCTCATTTCATCTCTGTCCTTTTGGGCTCAGTAACTCCAGTTCCAAATTTTCTTGGTTGATTCATTTGCACTGTTTCTCATCACATCTCCTTTCTTGAGAGTTTGTTATACTTTGTTCTTCATTTTCAAAATTTCAGGGAAGATTAATTGGGCAGGCTTCCATCTCCTTCCCTGCATTTTATGTCATCCCATTCACCATTTGTTTTTCACAAGCTTTCACAATTTTCCCACTTTCATTTTAAGCTTGCATGTCTTCAATTCCTTTCCCTCTCCTTCTTTTATGTAGCTATCTTCCCTGATTTATGCATTTGAATTGGAGTAGTTTTCAAAAGTGTTGGCCCTTTTCAATGTCCCTTATTTCATCTCAATCCATTTATTCTCAATCCCTCCAGTTCCAAATTTTCTCAGTTGTTTTCATTCGAACTCTTCCTCATAATATCTTCTTTCCTGAGTGTTTGCTAGGTTTTGTTCCCTGTTTTAGCGGTTTCAATGAAGACGATTTGGGCAACCTCCCTCTCCTTCCCTGGGCTTTATGTCATCACATTCCCTTTTTGCTTTTGACATGCTTTTATAATTTTCACATTTTCATCTTAAGATTGCATGTCTTCAATATATTTCCCACTCCTTCTTTTATTTACCTTTGTTGCATGATTGCAGCATTTGTGTTGGCGCGTTTTTGGCAAGTGTTGGTCCTTTTCACTGCCCCTCACTTCATCTCAGTTCATTTGGTCTCAGTCCCTCCAGTTCCAAATTTTCTTGGTTGTTTTCATTTGCACTGTTTCTCATCATATCTCCTTTCCTGAGCAATTGTTAGACTTTGTCCTTTGTTTTCAAGTTTTCAATGAAGATTGATTGGGCAAGCTTCCATCCCTTCTCCTTCACTTCTGGTCATCTCATACACTTGTTGTTTTTCATGCGCTTTCAAAAATTTCCCTTTTCATTCTAAGCTTGCATGTCTTCAATTTATTTTCCTCTCCTTCTTCATTTTCCTTTCTATCCCAATGTCAGCATTTGAATTGGAGAACTTTTGGCAAGTGTTGGTCCTTTTCACTGCCCCTCATTTCATCTCATTCCATTCGGTCCCAATCCCTCCGGTACCATATTTTTCTCGGTTGTTTTCAGTTGCACTGTTTCTCATCATATATTGTTTTCAGAGCCTTTCTTAGACTTTGTTCTCTGTTTTCAAGATTTCATTGAAGATTAATTGGGCAAGCTTCCATTCCTTTTCCCTGGACTTCTCATCATCCCATACACTTTTTGCTTCTCATATGCTTTCTAAATTTTTACTTTTTCATTTTAAATGTGAATGTCTTCAATCTCTTTTCCACTCTTTCTTTTATTTACATTTCTTGCCCGATTGCAGCATATAATCACAGCAATTTTAGCAAGTATTGGTCCATTTCACTGCTCCTCATTTCATCTCAGTCCATTTGGTCCCAATCCCTCCGGTTCCAATTTTTCTCGGTTGTTTTCATTTGCAATTTTTTCTCATCATATCTCCTTTTCTGAGCGTTTGTTTGACTTTGCTCTCTGTTTTCAAGATTGCATTGAAGATGAATTGGGCAAGCTTCTATCCCTTTTCCCCGCACTTCTGGTCATCCCTTACGCTTTTTGTTTTTCACGTGCTTTCAAAATTTTCTATTTTTAATTTTACATTTGCATATCTTCAATTCCTTTTCCTCTCCTTTTCAATATACCTGTCTTGCCTGATTGAAAAGCCTCTCTCTTTCCCCTCGGAGCCTGTTCTCCATTTTAGCCTCACCAAGCTTGAGAGAGAGAGGCAACGCCAGAAGGAATCTTCCTTCTCAAGGCCTTAAAGCTACTCAGAGGCTTCAAACTTTTTCCTTTAGAGAGAGCAGGCATTTGCTGATGGTAAAAGGAAAGAATCTGTTCTTTGTCCGGGGGTAATCACGGCTTTATTCTGGGGTCATGCCCCTGCAGAGTCTGGAGCTTAGTCTGGTCCCCATCCACCTCCTGGTTCAAGAGAGTGATCCCCAGGCTGTCCCAGGGCTTTTTCCCAGGGGACATGAGCCTAGATGCAGGGACAAACCACTACCCAGTCAGGGACAAGGTGGGAGTGGAACAGAGTTGAGTTACATTCCAGTGTGGGAGGATGGGCGGGGAGAAGGAGCAGGGACAAACCTCAGGATACATGGTGGTACAGAAGAAACCATTACAAAACCCAATATAAAAATGAAATACAATAAAAACCAAATTAATGCACTACAACATCTCCCCCTTTCTTATTAAATTATGAGGGAGGAAGGCTCAGTCTGTGGGAGATGCTCAGAGTTCAGCTCTTGAGTACCTTTAAATCTGAGAAAGAAATAATGACATCTAGTGCAAATAAACTGTTCAGAAAAATACAGTTAAGGGAAAAGGATAATTAGAAGGAGAGGGTTTGGCACTTTCTCCTCCTCCAGGCAGCACTGGCCACTTGTGGGGCCTCTGCAGGTGGCTTTGCACTTTTAGGGATGAAAGGTTTCACCCACTCGGCTGGCACCCACTTGAGACCTGGGGGAGTGGACACGCAGGCATACCCACAACCCCCAGTAACCAGATCATGAGGACTTTTTGTTTCCCTGGTTGCTGGATCCTTTACTATCACCTCTGGTGGCTTCTGCTGAAAAGCAGAACTGGTTAAAGCAGGATTAGTCAATTTAACATTTGCATTTTCCATTTTTTTCTCCCCCCTCCTTGGACTTGCCCCGTTTTTGTCAGCATGTTGGGCAAGCTGGCACTCATCTTTTAGTTTTCTGAAAAATTCTCTTTGGGCCGCTGAGACCCCCCACCTCCATCATCCCAAAAGTCCAATAATTGTCTCTTTAAAGGGCACTGAGATGCCCAATGTCCAGCCTGATCGCACAGGAGACACATTGTTCTTCTCTTGGGCGGTGGTCGTGGCACAGGCACAGGGGGCACAGCGTCTGCAGCAGCAGCTCTTTGCGGTGGCTTGAATGCATCTCTGGAACTGTGGCTTTGGTGAGCTGTCATGAAGGGAACCTTCCTGGCACACACCTGGAGCATGTCATCTAAGCTTGGAGCCGGTTCCATGGACAGGCTGAGGATGGCTGCCTTGCACTGTTCGTTTGTATTGGTCAGCACCATCTCCTCCAGGACCTGTTCCTGGGCTCCTTCTTTCTTAACCTGTAACTCGATAGCTCGGGTTAATCACTCCACAAACCTTACAAGAGGTTCTGATGGAAGCAAAGGAATTTCCTGAGCCTGCCTGTGGGCTGAGACCCATTCACCATCACCACATAGATGTTCTAACAGAATTGGGAAATTATTATCATCAACAGCTGTTTCAGGATTTTGCCAAAGCTCTGGAAGTAAATCTCTTCGGAGCTCAAAGGGAACTATAGGATTCCCTGCTAAATTTCCTTTTAAAAGGTTGCAAAAGTATTCACTTTCATATCCAAAGTCAATCTGAGCTTTGCATAAACCCCAAATCGCTTTTGTGGGGGTTAGGTGTCCCAATCACCATGGACAAACCCCCCTCTTTTTGACAGTTGATATGTGACAGGGGTAGCAGAAAAGTCAGGATCACTTCCCGCTTCCAGGTTCCCGGCTCTCCCCCCACCGGAGTGTGGGACCTGGGACTGTGGGCGGGGAAACCGTGGGAACCAGGGGCAGGGAGGGGCTGGAGGCTTGAGTCACACGGGGAGGAGTTGGAGTGCGGAGGTTTGAGGGTAGGGGCAGAGTCAGAGGAGAGGGCAGTGCCAGGGGCGGCACCGAAGGGAAGGAGGGGTCTGGGGAGAGGAAGGGATTGCGAAAGGGATTGCGGGAATCAGGGACAGACAAAGAGAGAGGCTCCTTTGGCCTCTGCCATTTTGGGGAACAAAGGAGTCTCCACCATCTTGTGATCCCCCCACAGAACTGAGACCAGCTTGGGATTCACTGAGATGGGGGGCTTGAGCACCTGAACTGTCTGCAAAAGTAAACCGAACACGGGGTTTACAAACTGGGGAAGAAGGGAGGTTTGAGGAAAGTTTAGGGTTTCCTCGAGGAATCTGGCCAGGATTAGTCGAGCAGGGGGTCTCAGGAATTCAAGGAAAGCCAGAGGAGCTGCAGCTTCCCTGCGCTGTCTGGTGGGCTGCTTTCCTCAGAATACCCGAGCTTGTTGAAGGGATTTTGGGGTTGAGAGAGGGAGAAACTGAGGAAACTGGGGAAAAATCACAAAGAACTGGCTGGTTTTTTTCTTCATTTTGCTTCTGCAATGCAAGCTCCAGAGAGGAAAATTTGCAGGTTTTTTACCCTTAGGGGAGCATGATTCAGCCAATTTATTTGCAACAGCTTCCCAACATTCCAGGAAGTTTATTTCTTCTAGGGACACATGTGGAAAGTGAGAAAACAAACAGCGAATAAATTTTTTTCAACTGTTTCTTTGAACAATCAGTCCCACCATCATCCAAGGCACTTCAAATTTTGTAAAATACTCTTTTCTGGCACACAGACAGCCTAGCACCCATTTTTTGGCTCAGATTTTAAGTTTCTGTGCCCCCTTTGACTGCAACTGGGAAACTGAAAGAAACAAACAAAAAAACCAAAAAAACCTCGCTGGAGAGAAAAAAAAACCCGAGAGGAGAATCTGTTGCTTTTTCCACCCCCGGGGCAGTGCAGCTGAAACCAATTTTCTTCTAAAAGCACCCTGAAGATTTTGTCTGAAGGCAAAAACCTTCCCCCAAAGGAAAAAACCCTCCCTGAGGTTTAAAGCCTCTGAAAGATTTTTCCTAAGATTCCCGAGTTGGGAACACTCACCAAAAATCCAGCGTGCAGACAAAAAAACTTCCCAGTCACTCCCCTTTGCCTGAAACTGACCCGTTTGGTGCAAAAAGAGCTTCCAGTTTTGGTTCCCAGGGTCGGCTGTCCACGAACACGTGCTCACCTTCTCTGGGAGCAGCCTGTCCATCGGGAGCCTTCTTTGCAGCAATCTGATGGGGTTTTTTGAGTCCAAAGGAAAACCGCAGCCTCTCTCTCTGCAGTCCAGTGTTTCGGAGACTCCACAGTGAACACCAAGCCTGACCAGTCTGTCTCTCTGCGTGGATGGGCCACGTTTCTGGACTCATGTGCCTGCGTGGGGTTCCTCGGTCACGTGCTCCACATGTGGTCCTTCAAGCCCTCTGAGAGCCCTTTGTGGCTTCAGGCACCACGCTTGGGCATCACCTACAGTGTCTCTCTCCCGGAGCCCCGGCTCCATTTTTGCCTTGGCTAGCTTGAGAGAGAATCCATGCCAGGAAGGAATTTTTTCCTTCAGGTCCTTAAAGATCCCAGAGGCTGCTGGAACCTTTTCCTTTAGAGAGAGCAGGTCTCCATCGATGGCAAAAGGAAAGAGTCTGCCCATGATCTGGGGGGAATCATGTCTTTATTCTGGGGTCCTGTCCCCACAGGGTCTGGAGCTCAGTCCAGTCCCTGTCCCTGTCCCCATCGCAAGAGAGGGATCCATGTTCTTCTCCTGGCTTTTACCACGGGGGAAGGGGCTAGAGGCAGGGACAAGCCACTACCCAACCAGGGATAAGGTGGGAGTGGAACAGAGTTGGATTACATTCCAGTGTGGGAGGATGAGCGGGGAGAAGGAGCAGGGACAAACCTCGTGATACATGATGGTACAGAAGAAACCATTACAAAACCCAATATAAAAATGAAATACAATATAAACCAAATTAATGCACTACAACAATCGGGAGCCCGACCAACTAGCACACGATCAGAAGCCCAATCAACTGGCACAACATCAGGAGCTCAACCAACTGCTACAAGATCAGGAGCTACTATTGAGTCCTTTTCCCTGAAGGACATTATGGCCTAAGAAAGGATTACACTCGACGACTTGATGAATCTATAATTAGTTGGTTAGTCCGTCTTTGGGATGCTGCAGGCGAGGCTACAATGCTGGATGGCACTGAAGCAGTCATTTAGGATCCCTGCCACATGATCCAGTTATTGACCAAGAAATGATGAGGGAGGCTCACTCTTGCAGTCTCTGGGAACCTGTCCTGGGAAGTGTGGCACAAAGATATCTGTGTGCAGACGATCTCTATATGCAGCAAACCCAGTGGAAAACCATTGAACAAGGGATTCAATGCTTGAGAGAAATGGCAGTGGCGGAGATTGTCTTCTCAGATGACCTAAACACTAGGAACCCCGACTTGGTACCATGTACACCTGTGATGTGGCGAAAACTTGTACGACTTGGGCCACAAGAATACTCTTCTGCTTTAGCAAAAATTAAGTGGGATGACACAGAGGAGACTGTGCTTGATATGGTGAAGAAGCTCCGAACATATGCAGATGCCGTGCATGGTGCAACACATGCAAGAATTGCAGCTCTGGAAATGCATACACAGAAATTAAAAGACAAAATGGAGGAGATAAAAGAGGCCTTTCTCTAAATCTCTGCAGTACAGGTCAGAGGTTCTGGCACCACACGCAAACGCTCCCCAGATAGAGAGGGAAAAGGCACCCCACAGGCTAAGCTGTGGTCCTTCCTGTGTGATTGTGGAGAAAACATGAGAAGATGGGATGGAGAATCTAGTGATGCTCTGGCACAACGGCTGCGTGAATTGTTGGAAGACAAGACTATGAGAGGAAGTTCTACCAAGAAGGAAGCAGCTCTGGTTACCCAGGAAAATAAGGACAACCAGGCTTAGAGGGACCCTGCCTCTAGCCAGGTAGAGGCTAGGGAAAACCATGTTTTTTGGACTGTGTAGATTCGTTGGCTGTCGTGGGCTTTCCCCGACATTCAGGTGGTTTCAGGGTCCTTTGCTCCCCTGCACAGCTCCGAGCCAAGCCGAAGGAAGAGACAGAGTTCTCAGGTTTAGATTTTTCAATGTTGCATACTTCGTTTATTGTTTCTTATCTTACAATTTTCTCGGAGTCCGACAAGATGTTCACAGCTGCATGGTTTCCTCACGTCTCCCCCCGAGCTGGGTTGTCCTTATCTTTTATACTAATTACTACGTATTTCTTGTTTACTATTTCTTTGCAATGTCTATCACTATTACTAAAAAGGTCATCTTTACTTTGACCCAATCCTCACTAACTACTTTGTGCCACGTCAATGCAGAAATGGAGTGAGGGAAGGAGAATGAAGAAGAAGGAGACAACGCCCCAGATTCTCCATCTTGTCCCCATTCACTCCAATGCTAGGAACCTAAAACTACTATTTTCTCACCCTGTGATAAGCTAAACTACTATTTTTCACATTCTTGTGGCCTGTAAACCTTCTCTCAGTGTAGGAAGTTTTTCCCATGGACTGAGATCAAAGCCAGAGTCTCTCTGAGCTCTGGGCTGGGGTCCCAGACCCCCCTGCCCAGGTCCCTGACCCTCCAGGGCAACCAAAGGAATGCCCTGGACTCCAACAGTTGGCCTGGCACATTAGAATCACAAAAATATGAGGCCTTGGTTGACACTGGTGCACAGTGCACATTACTCCCATCAAAACACGTGGGGGAAGAATCTGTTTCCATTGCTGGCGTGACAGGGGCTCCACAAGATATGACTTTGGTGGAAGCTGATGTGAGCCTGACTGGAAATGAGTGGAAGAGACACCCTATTGTCACCGGCCCAGAAGCTCCATGCTCATTTCAAGAACAGCCTTATAAACACCTGGGCTAGAGAACATGGCATTGAGTGGGTGTACCATATTCCTTATCATGCGCCAGCAGCCAGGAAAGTTGAATGATGCAATGGCCTGCTTAAAACCACCTTGAAGGCACTGGGTGGGGGGACTTTCAAGAACTGGGAGATTAATTAGGAAACGCTACCTGGTTAGTGAACACTCGAGGTTCCACCAACCGAGCAGGCCCCGCCCAATCTGAGCCCCTGAGAACAAGAGATGGAGATACGGTTCCAGTGGTACACATGAGAGGAATGCTGGGAAAAACTGTTTGGATTAATTCTGCCTCCAGCAAAGACAATCCTGCTCCTGGGGTTGTTTTTGCTCAGGAACCTGGCTGCACATGGTGGGTGATGCAAAAGGATGGAGAGACCCACTGCATACCTCAAGGGGACCTTGTTTTTCGGTGAACACTGTGACTGTGTCTGTATTTCTATTCACATGTATATATATGTATATTATTTAAAGGTTTAAATTCAATATAATATGATGGTGTGGGAAAAAATTCGGGGTGGATAATGTTGAGGGTTAAGTTTCCTGTAGAATTCCCCCCCCCCCCACAAGTTGCTAGGAGACTAAATACTGATAGTTAAAGGGTGCTCAACCCGGAGAAAGGAAGTTGATCACTTAGTTTTGGGGCAGGGAAAAAGCTCCCGAGAGCTGAGGGTGGTGGGGTCACTGCTCTCGGTTTTCCGGGGAGCACGGATCGGGCGACTGGTGGCTGCCTGGAGTCCACGGTTAATGGAGGAGTCTGGTCCTGGGAATTCTACCATCTGTTGGAGCGCCCAGGAATTCAGAGTTTCTTCGCTGCCCTGCTGGATTTTGGGTCAGCCCGGGTCCCGCCGCTGCGGCTTCTCCGGCACTGCCACCTCTGCCTGCCGAGGACACCCCCTGCCTGCGGAGGACAGTCCACCGCGCCCGGCTTCCAGCCATCAGCGCCGGAGCTTCCACCGTGTGCCCTCGGGGTTCTTGGTTCTGTTTTACTATTATTATAATTGCTGTTGTCATTTGTCTGTCCTGTTATATTTACTAGTAAAGGACTGTTATTCCTTTTCCCCATAGCTCTGACTGAAAAGTTTTTTTTTAATCTTCCAAATTATAATAACATGGAGGGAAGGATTTGAATTCCTCATTCCTAGAGAGGCCTGCCTCTCCTTAGCAGACACCTGTCTTTTTAAACCAAGACAATATGGTGAAACGGATCCCCACCCTCTGGAGTTTCTAATGTAGTATAATTACAGCTGCAATCTGACTTGCTTTTAATTTTAGTATTTCAATATCTCTTAGTGGAATACTTGTTTATTGTCCACTTGGAATTTATTTACTAAAGACTTAAGCTGGTGAAAACCCAAAGATATCTTACTAAGTTGTGTGGCTGCAGCAGCACAGTAAAGTAAGTAAAGTAAGAGCCAAGCTGGGGTGGTTTTTGCTCGTGCATTGCTGACAAAGTGGTTTCATGCTGAACAGGGTCCTGTGAGCCAAGGGGTGCCCAGCATGCAAAATAGTGTGGTATCTTTGTCAATTAATTTTATTTTTTAAATAAACATTATCCAAAAATAAAAAAAAGGCTATAGCAGGTGCACATGGTAAGACGTTCTCGCGTGTTGCATGCCTTTTGCTCATGGTGTCAACAAGTGTTGCAGGATCTTCTCAAATTAGCTCACCAATTTTCTAAGAGAACTAATGTATGGGTGACATTTGCCAGTGTGACTGAACAGGATTCTATTTGCCTTAGCCTGGCCAATCCCCAAGACCCATTCAGGACTTGTTTGATAGGAACACTCCTTTGGAGCCCTCATGAATTTAAAGGTCATATGAAAAATGAGACATTTCTGAATTTTACTGTGGCAAGCGCCATGGTGTGGACATCATGTTTCACAGCCGCCCAGGCTGATGAAGGCTGGCAGTGTAAAACTATAGAGCAACTTAATGATACACTTACTTCACCACCTGAAGAATTAGACCTCCTTGGATGTATGAATACCAGCTCTACGAATAGAAGTGAGGGAGGCTGGGTGTCCTTTGAGCCCCCCACAGAGCAGAGTCTAAATATACATAGCCAGAAATGGGCTGCAATAAATTCAGCTTGACTATCTAGTAGCAGTGTACACCAACAACTTTATTCCAGATGTAATTTGACTGGCAAACCAGTGCGACACCTTCCACCAGGAACATTTTTATTATGTGGGGACCATGCTTGGAATGGAGTCCCAACCAGCCCACATGAGGGCCCATGCTATTTAGGGAAGCTTGCCCTGTTTCACCCTAACACAACAGCATTGATGACTTTGGCAAAAGTCACTCGGAGAAAACATGCCATACATAAGTTGGACTGTACGGACCTGAGAGATCCTAAATTCTGGTCCCAAGCTAGGACAGTGTTAACATCCATAGTGCATAACCAAAGGTGTGAAGAGTTTGAAAGAATGTGTTGCATGAACCTGTTTGACTATTTTGGATCAATTCACAAAAATTGCAATTAATGAAGAACAAATTACATGATTTAAAAGAAAGTGATGATGCATTTAGAGATTAGTTAAGTAGCCTTAAAATTACAGGAGAGCTGAAGTTTGTTGTTAAACAAGTGTTTGTTATATTATTACTTGTAGTAGTAGGATTATTAGTACTAAGTTGTGTAATGTCTTGTATTAAGAATATGTTGCATAAGACAATATCTAATGCTTGGCTTGTGCAAAAGAAAAAGGGGGAATTTTAGAAGGATTTCTGGAGATAGACACAGAGAGGCCTTGCAGTGTTGGGAAAATGCTGTTGTTTTAGCACTGTCAAGGACGAATAGTCTGGGAATGAGCCGTTGGCCCCTCAACAAAGTGTAAACAGGTAACTGCAAAGGAACGCTTATGCAGATAAAATTAGCCAATAGTATAGCCGCTTGGGGCTCGTGAACACCAGGAGGCAGACAATAGCAAGTAGCAAAATGCTGCGTGAACAGCTTATGCACTAGAATGATATATGTATAAAAGAACCCTGTGTACCCTCAATAAACGAGCATCCACCATTACTTCTGTGGAGAGTGTGATTGACTCCGGCTGCTCCCCGTGACTGCACTTTACTAAAAAGGGAAAATTTTGAAAGCACATGAAAAGCAAAAAGTGAACAGGATGACAGGAAGTACACGGAAAGGGAAGGAAATCTGCCCAATTAATCTTCAATGAAATCTTGAAAACAGAAAACGAAGTCTAACAAGTGCTAAAGAGGGGAGATATGATGAGAAACAGTGAGAATGAAAACAACCGAGAAAATTTAGAACCAGAGGGATTGAGACCAAATGGATTGAGATGAGATGAGGAACAATGAAATGGATGACACTTGCCAAAAAAACTCTAATTCAAATGCTGCAATCAGGCAAGAAATATAGATAAAAGAAGGAGAGGAAAAGAAATTGAAGAGATGCAATCTTAAAACAAAAAAGGGATAATTCTGAAAGCACATGAAAAGTAAAAATTGAATGGGATGACACAAAGTGCAGGGAAAAGGGGCAGAAATCTACTCTATTAATCTTCATTGTAATATAAAGATTACATTCCCTCTTCGGAAAGGAAAGTCTTCCTTTCGGGAGGGGAATGAAATCTTGAAAACAGAGAACAGTCAAACAAACACTCAGGAAAGGAGATATGATGAGAAACAATGCAAATGAAAACAACCAAGAAATTTTGGAACTGGAGAGATTGAGACCAAATGGACTGAGATGAAATGAGGAACAATGAAAAATGAAATACTTGCCAAAAGTACTCCAATTCAAATGCTGCAATCAGGCAAGAATGGCAAATAAAAGAAGGAGAGGAAAAGTGATTGAAGACATGCAAGCTTAAAACCAAAAAAGGAAAATTGTGAAAGCACATGAAAAACAAAAAGTGAATGGGATTCCAAGAAGTGCAGGGAAAGGGATGGAAGCCTGCCCAATTAATCTTCAATGAAATCTTGAAAAAAGAGAAAAAAGTCTATCAAACACTCAGGAAGGGAGATATGATGAGAAAGAGTGCGAATGAAAACAACTGAGGAAATCTGGAACCAGAGGGATTGAGACCAAATGGACTGAGATGAAATGAGGGGAAGTAAAAAGGACCAACACTTGTCAAAAATACTCCAATTCAAATGCTGCAATCAGGCAGAAGATGTAAATAAAAGGAGAGGAAATAAAACAGAAAACAGGCAAGATTAAAACGAAAAAGGGAAAATTTTGAAAGCGCATGAAAAACAAAAGTGAATGGGATGACAGGAAGTACAGGGAAAGGATGGAGAATCTGCTCAATTAATCTTCATTGAAATCATGAACACAGACAATAAAGTCTAACAAACGCACAGGAAAAGGAATATGATGAAAACCATTGTGAATGAAAACAACCAAGGAAATTTTGAACCGGATGGATTGAGACCAAATGGACTGAGATGAAATGAGGGGCAGTGAAAAGGACCAACACTTGCCAAAAATGCACCAATTCAAATGCTGAAACCAGGCAAGAAATGTAAATAAAAGGAGTGGAAAAGAGATTGAAGACATGAAAGCTTAAAATAAAAAAGGGAAAATTTTGAAATCTTGTGAAACTCAAAAGAGTAAATGGAACGACAAGAAGTGCAGGGAAGGAGATGGAAGCCTGCTGAATTAATCTTCATTGAAATAGCAAAATTTCATTCCCTTCCCCGAAAGTAAAGTCTTCCTTTTGGGGAAGGGAATGAAATCTTGAAAACAGAGAACAAAGTCGAACACTCAGGAAAGGAGATATGATGAAAAAGAGTGCGAATGAAAACAACCGAGAAAATTTGGAACCGGATGGATTGAGACCAAATGGACTGAGATGAAAAGAGGGGCAGTGAAATGAATCAACCCCTGCCAAAAATACGCCAATTCAAATGCTGCAATCAGACAAGAGAGGGAAATAAAAGAAGGAGAGGAAAAGAGACTGAAGACATGCAAGCTGAAAATGAGAAAGGGAAAATTATGAAAGCTCGTGAAAAGCAAAGAGTGAATGGGATGACAGGAAGTGCAGGGAAAGGGATGGAAGCCTGCCAAATTAATCTTCACTGAAATCTTGAAAAAGAGAACTAAGACTAACAAACCCTCAAGACTATAGATATGACAAGAAACTGTGAATGAAAACAATTGAGAAAATTTGGAAAAGGAAGGATTGAGGCCAAATGGACTAAGATGAAATGAGGGGCACTAAAAACGAGCAGTGCTTGCCAAAAATGCAACAATTCAATTGCTGCAATCAGGGAAGAAAGGTAGATAAAAGAAGGAGTGGAAAAGCAATTGGAGACTTGCAAGCTAAAAACAAAAATGGGAAAATTTTGAAAACTTGTGAAAAGCAAAGAGTGAATGGAATGACAAGAAGTGCACGGAAGGAAATGGATGCCCAATTAATCTTCATTGAGATCTTGAAAACAGAGAACAAAATCTAACAAACATGCAAGAAAGCAGATATGATGAGAAACAGTGCGAATGAAAATTTCTGAGAAAATTTGGTAATGGAGGCATTGAGACCAAATGGACTGAGATGAAAAGAGGGGCAGCAAAAAGGACCAACACTTTTGAAAAGTACTCCAATTCAAATACTGAAATCAGGGAAGAATGGTAAATAAAAGAAGGAGTGGAAAAGAGATTGAAGACATGCACATTTAAAATGAAAAAGGGAACATTTTGAAAGCACGTGAAAAGTAAAATATGAATGGAGTGACATATAGTGCAGGGAAGGAGATGGAAGCCTGCGCAATCATCAAGAAAAAAAGAAGGGTGATCGTAGTGGGTGATTCCCTTCTGAGGGGGACAGAAGGCCCCATATGTCGACCTGACCCATCCCACAGGGAGGTCTGCTGCCTCCCTGGAGCCCAGGTACGAAACATTACTGAGAGACTTCCTAGGCTGATTCGGCCCTCTGATTATTACCCACTGCTGATAGTCCAGGCTGGCAGTGATCAGATTGAAAAGAGGGGTGTCAAGGCGATTAAAAGGGAGTTTAGGGCACTGGGTCAAGAGGTTGATAGGACAGGTATACAAGTAGTGTTCTGCTCAGTTCCTTTGGTGGCAGAGAAAAATGATGAAAGAAATAGGAGAACCCACATCTTTAACAAATGGCTCAAGGGTTGGTGTTACCAGCAAAATTTTGGATTCTTTGATCATGGAGCAACCTTTATGGCACCTGCTCTACTGGAATCAGATGGGATACATCTCTCTGTTAAGGGCAGGAGGTTTTTAGCCAATGAACTGGCAGACCTTATTGAGAGGGCTTTAAACTAGGTTTGAAGGGGGAAGGGGATGCATCTGGGCTGTGTGGAAGCAGGCCCAAGGATGATAAGACTGTGTTAAGGGAGAAATCAGTAGCCCAGCTAAGGTGCATGTATACCAATGCACGCAGCATGGGTAACAAACAGGCAGAGCTAGAGGCCATGGTGCATCAGAGGAACTATGATATTGTTGCCATCACAGAAACGTGGTGGGATGACTCACATAGTTGGAGCACTGCACTAGATGGCTACAAGCTCTTCAGAAGAGACAGAAAAGGGAGAAGAGGTGGAGGGGTGGCCCTTTATATTAGGGGAGTTTTGGATGTCACAGGTATTGAAACTAATGATGATGAAGTAGAGTCCCTATGGGTAAGAATGAAGGGGAAAGCCAACAAGGCTGACATCCTCCTGGGAGTCTGCTATCGTCCACCCAATCAAGATGAAGAGGTGGACAACTTATTCTATAAGCAACTGAACAATGTTTCAGGATCATCAGCCCTTGTTCTTGTAGGTGACTTCAACCTACCAGACATCTTCTGGGAACTTAATACAGCAGAAAAACAGCAATCTAGAAAGTTTTTAGAGTGTGTGGAGGATAACTTTTTGTCACAACTGGTGAGCAAACCCACCAGGGGAGGGACTGTGTTAGACCTATTGTTCACAAATAGAGATGGACTGGTGGGTGATGTGGAGGTTGGAGGCCGCTTGGGGCACAGTGATCATGAAATTATAGAATTCTCGATAATTGGTGAAATAAGGAGAAATATCAATAAGATCTCTACACTGGACTTCCGGAGGGCAGACTTTGGCCTATTTAAGAGACTTATTCAAAGAGTTCCTTGGGAAACAGTCCTTGAAAACAAAGGAGTCCAGGAGAGATGGGTGTGCTTCAAGACGGAAATCTTGAGGGCACAGGAACAGACTGTCCCTGTGTGCCGAAAGACGAGTCGACGAGGCAAACGTCCAGTCTGGATGAGCAATGAGGTTTTGAAGGAACTTAGAAATAAAAAAAAGATGTATCATCTTTTTAAGGAGGGACTGATTTCTCAGGAAGTATTTAGGGGAGCTGCTAGGGCATGTAGAAAAAAAATCAGGGAGGCCAAAGCCCAGTTTGAACTTAACTTAGCAACTTCTGTTAAAAACAATAAAAAAAGTTTTTACAAATATATCAATGATAAAAGGAAGGGTATAACCAACCTTGGTTCCTTATTGGATGAGGCAGGCAACTTAGTAATTAAAGATGAGGAAAAAGCGGAA
>NW_026690384.1:0-35595 GCF_015227805.2 Hirundo rustica | reverse complement strand
GTTTACTGATATCCACATCTGAGGCTGATAAAAATGGTCTCATCAAAGCCTGGAGCATCAAAAAGCAGAGTGATGACCCAGCTCACCTTTTTATTTTTGGGACACAAAACCAAGCCAAAGACAGGGGGACAAATGCCAAGCCACTCAATTTGTCTTGGATTAATTTTTCTCGGCTCCAAGTAATTGAGCACAAAATCCAGATGTGAATGTTGCCACAATTACCTCAAACTAATATTTTCACCTGTGCAGAAGCAAAATTCAGTTTTGTGATTCAGCTTTGTGAAAGGGACTGAGTGACGAGCAGCAGTCCCAGGGAGCCCCTTCCAGGGCTTGCCACGCTTTTATGGGACCTGTGCAATGAGAGAAGGCTTCACCCACCTGCCCACAGGTGGACAGGGCTGTTACTTCTCCAACACTTCTTGGCTAACATCTCCACTCAACCTCCTCCCTTTTTCTTAATCGTGTTCTGACTCCTTCCAAAATGAAAAAAACAATCAATCACCGCGGCAGGACTGCGTTACTGTCGCGTTACTCCACCAAACCTACAGATCGCCTTCCCCCACCACCCAGCCCTCCCCTGATGGTGCCAGCATTGCATCAGGGGGAGTTTGGGCACCAAGCAGGGCCAGCCACAAGGACCAAAAGGAGACAAAAACACCAAGCATGACCCTAGACTGTAAAGGCACGAACAACTCCGGGCAAAGACCATCGAGCAGAGCACGGCACAGAGATGTCAGAGGAACAGGAGACTGAGGTGCCCTTGCAAAGGAGGGACGGGGGGCAGAGGGAGAAGGTCTCTGTGAATAAATAATCACACGTTTTTCTTCTCTCCCCGCAGATCCAGAGTGTCACATAATAACCCAGACAGTAGACAGCTTTATCTACCTTTTGCAGCTGGCAGGCAGAGTGTGTGTAGCAACATTACCCCCTACAGTTCGACACGAGGTTCCCACCTTCTCCAGGCTCTCGGCACAGAGTTTGGCTTATTTTAAGCCACTGAGGAAAGTTCCTACTTTGGTTACATGTATTAAACCTGTGCACGTGTGGGAAGCTCCTGGAGGAGGTAAAAGGAGCAGGCAAGCCAGCAGTCCGCAAAGATTAATTACTGCAAATAAATCCTGAAAAAACACTACATTGGTAGCTGAAGTGATTTCCCATTTGCACTTTCTCCTAACTTTAAGATTTTTGTTCACACATTTCTAGAATGATGGTGATTTTCTTTTTTCCCCACCTTACCTAACGTTTTCATCTGCTATTTGAGAAAGAGTTGTCTTACAAGGTGGAAAAATTACTTGAAATTTCAGATTTGGAAACTTTATTGAGAAAAAGGTACATTCTTATATAGACAGTTGTCTCAAACTTTTTTTTTTTTTCTTTCTTTTTTTCTTTTTTTCCCATTAAGCACAAACTTTAAAAGAGAAACTACAGTGTTGCTGGCTGGTGGGGATAGTGTCCCACGCTTTCTGCAAGTCTCAGGGCTTCCATTCCTGTTTCCCTTGCAGGGCTTGAGATATTCCTGAGTAGCTATCTCATCCTGTTTTCGTTTTTCTACATTTTCTTAAACATGAGGAAACACAACAGAGGCTTTTGTTTATTATTATTATTTTTAATACCATAAACCTTGTGAAAGCCAAAGCACTTTTAAAAGAGGATGGAAATACTTTTAAATGTTAATGGGTAATAAATTTAAGGCAACACTTCAGGCAGCGGTGCCTTTGAACGTGGATGATGCAGCACAGACACCTGACTCTGTAAAAGCTGATTTTGATTTTTGGGGGGGTCATTTGCACTGCTGGGTAGAATTACAGCAAAGCAATGACAGCCAGAGCACATGCAGTTACCTTTGCATTCCTCACAGTTTATCATTTACCACTGCAAAATGCTTGAGCTTATTTATTATCTATAAAATTGCAAAATATTTTGCAAGGTTCAGTGCCCAGGCACCAGTCCTGGAGTGACAAAGGTGCAGAGGAGGATGAGGATGCTGAGTCTTCAACTCCTGTTCCCAAAAGCCTGCCCTGATGCTGCAGTGGTGTGTAGGGGTGCATCCCTGCCCATCCCACATGGAAACCTGCACTGGTGGAGCCACTTTCCTTCCCATCCTGGGCGGGTAAGTGACTCCATCATCTCACCTGTGATGATGGAAAAGGGAAGCAGTTCTGTATAAATACACCTAGAGGGTTGTGGCAGCATCAGACAGGAGCCAGCGTTGCATTTTGCAGTGCATCACACACAAAGTGCATCTCACGTGAATAGCAGGGAAGAGGTTTCCTCAGCTAAGTGTGACAATTTCATACGTACTTCCCACAAAAACAGAGTTTGGGAAAATTATTAAACAGAAACCATGAAATTGCAATCAGAAATCTGAGTGCGTGCTAGGTCAAGAGTAGTAAATTTAGTACTGATCACTCTGTGTTTTCCCTTTGCTGCTATTAAAAGCATATTTAAGGATCCCAAAGAATTCCGTTTCTGGAATAATTTCTTGTGTCCTGCCCCATAACCATACTTATATTCAATCAGCATGGACCAGATGACACATGTGGGTTTTTTCTTGCTGGGAGTGGAAAGCTACTGGCAAAGCCTCTGCAGACACAGCTCTTTTTAATGGATCTTCTTAGATCACTGCAGCCCTCTGCTCGGGGCTGTCTGATTTTTGCTTTAAAAGCACCTTATCTTGACTTAGCAGCGAGGAGTCAATTTTGGCTGCAGGTTGCTTTCAGCCATGGCATCAAACTCTGTGGTGTTTTGTTTGGAAGGAAGGACATATTCTTTGTCCAAAATAGGAACATATTTTCTGCAAGGTGCTGCATTTGGAGGTTCATGGGGCAGATGACAGCATTTGCTGTGCAAACAGCACTGCTTAAAGCAAGTACTCTGTTTCCAAAAAAAAATTAAGGTAATAGATCGGAATTCAAAAAGTTTAAACTTATCTGGTTTTCTCATCTGGTAGCAATGACCATTTGCAACTATCTGAACACACAGTTGCAAGGAATCACACATTTCTCCGTCATGCTTTTGACTTACTTACAGAGCAGGGCTTGAAGGAGGAGCACCGAGTGAAGACCTGTAGAGGCACATCTGTGCACTCATAGATTAATCCTTTAAGAAAGGCTCAGGGCCAAGAGAGACAAACACTGTATCAGAAACCAGGATTCCAGTCCCAGCAATGGTTCTGCATCTCAGGCTGCAACTGTCTCACTTCTTGGGCTGGGGTAAGCAACAAGACACTCAGATCCCAGGAAAAGCAAAAAGAAACCTTTGAACACTTTTAATTTGAGCTTGAGGGACTTTTTTGGGGTTTGTTGTTGTTGCTGCTATTTATGTTTCCTTTTCCACCTAAACTGCCGTAATTCTGATTGTTACTGTGATGAAGTGAAGATGGAAATGCCAGCATCCCCCAGGGCTGGCACAGAGGTTTTCACACAGCTGTTGCAAGACTGGATACCTGGACTGGGCTCTTCTGGCACAGCACTGGGAATCATCACTCAAAAAAATTTGGATTGAACTCTGGGAGGGTTCATAATGTCCCAAAGACAAACGAGGAGCAGGTTGTTCCTCGGTGTTCAGCTGATCCTCAAATCACTGCCATTTCCAGCCCACTTGCTTCCCTGTGCAGAGGGTGAGAGCACAAGCAATGGTTTCTGAGCTGTGCCAGAGCATCCCTGACACCTCAGACTCATGTTATGTATCAGCACTGACTACTGATGCTAAAAATGGAGTCTTGGGGCAGCAATGACAGTAAGAAATGAGTCTTGCTACAAACCCCTACCAAAGAAATTTGAAACTCTGTGTTTTAAAGAAACCAAAGCTTCAATGCTCTGAAATCCTGCTCAGCTCCACTAGACCTGCATAAAAAAAGAGCACAGAATGACACAAAAAGAGCACAGATTATGCCAAGATAGAAGGGACCCCCATCATCATAGTCCAACTCCTGGTCCTGCACAGGACACCCCAAGAGTCACACCATGTGCCTGAGAGCGTTGTCCCAACACTTCTTCAGCTCTGTCAGGTTTGGTGCTGTGACCACTGCCTTGGGGACCCTGTTTCAGTGCCCAGCAACCCTCTGGGTGGAGAACCTTTTTCTAATATCTGACCTAAATCTCCCCTGACAGAGCCTCATGTCATTCCCTTCCAAACCAATTTCATATGCTGAAGCGATGCCAAGTAATTATCCTAAGACACTGCGGCACAGCTGCCTCAAGTTCCTGTGTGATCAGCATATTTTAAGGAGAGTTTTGCAGTGCTGTTTCTGAATGTTGCAATCACAGGAAAGCCCTGGGGACCCACAGCGCTCCTCCTGCCACAGCTGGGCTCCAACATCTCCTTCTCCATGTGGGAGCCTCTCACTTGCAGCAGTCTCTGGGATCCTTCAGGGTCTGTTCCCTGCCTATTCTCACTCCACCTTACATCAGGAACCCCACAGTGGCAATTCTTCTGTAGAACAGAGGCAAATAGGGTCATACCCTGCTCGTGCCTGTGCTGGGATGGGAACTTGCACCAAGGAGTACCCAAACCCAGCGCTGCAGTCATGTGGATCTGCAGATCTGCCTTGGCTATAACCGGTTTCAGTGGAGCCTGAAGGTGTCTGCTCAGCTGTGCAGAGCAGGAGGCAGCTGCCAAAGCATAGGGCTGTAGAGCCCTCTGACAGAACCTAGGGTATCCAAGATATTTTCTTAGAGCTTTTTCATGGAATCCTGTTGGAAACCTATGATTTTCTGGGTCAACATCTGGAAGCTGGGCAAAGCTCAGGGCCCCTCAAATGCATGCCCAGGTTTAGGTGACCTAATCCTTCATGAAGGATGAGATTCATCTTGAACATCAAGAGACCTAAGTCAAAGAATCTTCCTGCAGGTGCTGAGGTGGGCAGGGTGTCTCGTTCCCACCACTGTCAGTGGACGTCAGGGGTGTGACTCCACTGCCCAAATTCAGGAATCTGGTCTACTCTGAAATGCTGTCGTGTGTCCCTTCTGGACTTCAGCTGGCACCCAGAAGGTCATGGCTCTCACATGGGTTATATGTGGCTGTCTCAGATACCCTGGGATGTACTGGATGGTAATAGATGCCTACATGAGGATGCTGGATTGAGTGCTGGATTCCCCTCGTGTTACAGCAGCTCGGCATTTTCCTCATCAACACCCACACACAGACACCAAGGTGAGTGTGCCTCAATTCATGAGCCAGATCCCATCCTGAGTTTTTTTGTTGTTCTGCAGATCACAAGAAGCATTCCTCTGCTGCTCACAGCTGTTTGTGCATGATTTCCCTGCACTGTGCTCACAAGTGCACAATGGGCTGCACCTTAGCCTGGTGGAGGTTTCACACTGATGTTAGCAGGATCAGGAACATGACCCATACAAACATCAAATATAAGCCTCTGACTTCTGCACCCGGAGGCAAAACAGCTTTAATCACTTTAGAAATGAACACAAATTCTATACTGATGCAATGATGCCAAGTGAACAACACAGAAAAAATGATAGTTTTGTTGTCTATTGTTTTGAATTTACAGAAGACATCACACAGATCACCATAAAACACTGACAATCAAATATGTCTAAAATATATGCTTGGAATTTTTCAGAACCTACCTAAATACAAGAACAAAAGGCTTTTCTTCCTCAAAACAAACATAAAATGCTATCTAGTGTTGACTCTTTGCTACTGCAGTCTCCCATAAATATTTCTGAATTAAACAAAACGAGCTGTGAAGCGTTGAGGGGCTCAGCAGCACCTCATGCTCAGGATACAGGAGCTGTGTCCTGTTTCAATGTCCACGCTGAATTTCAAAGACCATGTAAAGATGGCACATTGCTGGATTTCCTCCTCACAGAGGAAAACTGAAGCAGGGAAGTAAGACTGGGAAGGGAAATGCAGAATTAAAGGTTCAACCAGCTGCTGAGCCAGGCACCAGTACTGGCTTCGCTGCACTCACTGTTTTGACTTAGCAAAGGATCATCTCTAGCTAGAAAAATCTATCATTTTTAATATATTCTAGCTGCATGCGTTGTAACATTGAATTGCATGAACTGTTTATATTAGAGCACTCAAATACATATTTAACAATAAATGTCTGAATTTAAAGCAGAAAGGATTGGACAGCAATGGACTGAAGAACTATGGGATTCAGATCAATACTTAATATTTATTTTATGTGTTAGATTAAAAAAAAACAATCCTCTTGCAAGTATTTGTGGTTTCCATTCTGATGTCTGAGTTAAATAAAGATCAGATCCTGCCTCTTTTGCAAGAGAACTCCTACATGAGGCTGCTTTTCCACCAGCAGCTTTTCTGCCCATCAGCCCGGCATTATGACATCTCAGCACGTACAAAAACATCTTCTTTAAATTGCCATCAGCCTTGCCTAAGACGGATCAAAACACCTCAGCTTCCCCCGTGTGATGTGTCTCAGAAATGTCACTTTTATCTTCGGCAGGTGACACCCCAACTAACAGTTTCCATGTCCTTCCAGGGGGAGGGAGCAGAGGGAGGGAAGGGGGGGAGACGATGGCAGCAGCCATTAGTATGGCTGCTCACGGTGCTGAATTTGCTTTCTGATGCCAAATTTTCCTCTGCTGACTCTGTGAGACATGCCTTGCTTGTGGCACTAACAGCTGCCACTGTCCTGCCTGTGAGCTCAGAAGGGCTCACAGGATTTGGGGTTCTTGGACTAGAGAGCATCAGCTCAAGCTTTGGCCGTAACGCTTTTTTTAATGAGTTTTTAAGGTGCCTCGTGGAAGTGTATTTGTCTTCAGTCAGACAATTGCAAGTAAAGATTCAGAAATATTTTTCTTCCCAAATCCAGTTTTCTTCCTGATGTAAAGCCAGAATGGACTGTGCACAACAGACATTGGTCAGGTTTCTATTGTCATACTGAAGACACAAATGTGTGGTGAGAAATGTAAACACCTGTGGGTCCAAGACCCCTCTCCTACCCCACAAATGGATCAGTGAAGGAGCCAGTGGCTCCTAGCAGAGAAAATGTTCTTTCTACAGCTGCAGGGGAGAAATAATCAAAGTTCTTGGAGGAGAGCAAAGGGTTTGGGAAAAGTTCCTGGCCAAGAGGAGGGAATGCAGACAGGCAGCAGGAGCCTGCCAGGGCACATGCCAGCCAGCCCTGGCGCGCCAGCAGCACACAGTGTCCAGCATCTCTCACTTCAGAGAATTAATTCTTCACCAGAACCTGGTGTTCTGTAAGCTTTGGGCATGAATGCCACACCACAGAGAGCAAGGATGACCCACAGACTGGGCTGGGGCTGTGGTACCAGTACAGGAGCATAAGGGGAGATATCATCTCACTTCTGTCTGAAAGAGGGAAGATTAACTGGGACAATCAGGATATATTTGTTCCCGTGACAGAGTGGCAAAGTGACAGCAGCTAGTCCTCATAATATGATTTCACTGCTGCTTGTTCCAGATCCTGGGGTCATGCAGTTCTGGACAAATGTCAGCTACTGCTAAAAAAATTAGCTCCATGATCTAGCTCCTGCAGAAAACAGTCTTTTTAAAGTTAACCTCAAAAGGCTGGAAAACCTAAAGCAAATAAAAACTGTTGTGCAAGCCATAGCACTCATCCTCTCTTTTTTGTCTCAGTCTGCAAAGGTGAGATTTAACTCTGTGGGTTGGCACTATGAGACAAAAAGCCATTGAGGCTGTGAAGGCTGGCTGGGGAAGGATGTTACAAACCCTTGCCCTGGGACCCCATTTTGCAGCTCTGGTTGAAGACATGCTCCAGCATTAGATAAAAAGACACATTGCATGGTTCTCATCTAATAAAAATACACGTGACAGTCACCCCTGCATGAAAAGCCAGAGAGGTGCAGCAACACTTCAAAGGATCCTTCACTGCAATGGCATGTTCCAGGCTCCTGGAAGCTGATGCAAAGGCAATAAGCTGTCTTGTCACAGGATGTGATCTCCCACTGAGAGCCCCTGGGGTGAATATGGTTAAGGAAATATCCTGAGTAATAATAATAATAATAATAATAATAATAATAATAATAATAATAATAATACAGGCTTCACACCCCAGACACAGGCACTGCTTCAATATGTGTGAACTGATCTCCTGACCTGTGATTCTGAGCCTTTACAATACAGAAAGACACCATGGAAAAAGTCTCTTTGAGCTGCAGACTTGCACATCTTCCAAGGGGAGGGAGGCAGTGAAAATGAAGGGCTGTGCCAAGGTCTCAGTCTGCCCCTCAACAGTGTGGCCCCAGTTTCTGGTGGGTCTGTGCAGCACACAGACACTCATCCTGGTTCCCAGGGATAGAATCAAAGGATCAGAGAACTGTTAAGTTTGGAAAAGAGCTTTAAGATCAAGTCCAACCATAAAGCCAGCACTGTCATGTTACCACTAAATCATGACCCTGAGAGCCACAACCATAACTTTTGAATGCTTCAGGCCATGGTGCATCCTCCACTTCCCGGAGGAGCTTATTCTAATGCCTTGTCACCTTTTCAGTGAAGAAATATTTCCTAATATCTAATCTAAACCTCACCTGGTGCAATTTGAGGCTATTTGAGATGCTTTTCAAAGAAATAGCACCTGGAGCATGCCCATCATGGGCAAGCACAGACTCTGAATTCCTGAGCTTCTACTGAGTCTGTACCACACACAGAGGTGGATGATACAGGTCTCACCTGGCTGATGCTGCCCAATATTCCACCTACAACAGGAGTTTAACAGCTTAGATAGGTCAATTAAATAAACAATGCCCTTAATCAGTGAAGGTATGGTCCAAGCATGGGCCAAAGTGACCTTGGAAGGGGTTCTGAATTGCCCACCGACAAGATGAACCTCCCCAGCTGACATCCTCCAGCCCTTTCCATACTTTTGTGCTTTTTCTCCCTTCATTTACTGTTCTCCTCCTCCTCTTTCATTTCTGAGAAATCCCAAAGGTCTGGCAGCAAACCTGCTGCTCCTGAGAGCTTTGCTTTTCCTGCATTTCTGCCACCAGGGAAGCTCATCCCATTTGGGCAAAAATTGAAATATTGACACATGAAATGCTCTAAAGGAATTACCTCAAATGCCTGTGGGAAGCACCCTGAGCTCAAGAGCTTTATTCTGAGAGATGTTTTCCAACACTTTTAAATCCCCTCTTGCTAACAAAAAAGACCAAAAAGCCAACATGAAAATACCTTTCTGCAGAGGTGACACAACCTGAGGGTGATTCATATCACTTTGAGACCAGGGCACAGTTCCCAAGCTCTCCACTGGGCATTAAATTCCCTACCTGGGCCTTGGGTACCTCACTCACAGCACGTCAAAGAGAAGAACCTGGGTCTGAAACAGATCTTCCTCCCCCCAGGCTGACACTGCACAACAGTGTCGAGCATCCTGACTCCTCAGTTTCACAAGCCACTGGTTTTCTGCTAATTTTAGAGCATTTTAGCACCTTTCCCCCCTAGGAAGCCCTTTCTTCTGACTGCTTTTTTGCTATATTGTTGGTTTTTTTAAGCTTCTCACTGATGCACTGCATTGGAGGAGACCCAAAAAATGAAGCTCATTGTGGAAGGTTTAGGAGGAAGGAAGGATGACAAAGGTATGATCCTGCCCAGGAATTTTCACTCCTTATTGCTTAGCTAATCTGCAGTGGTCTGGGGGCAGAAACTGGCTCACATCCTTTGGGTGCAGGTTTTAAAAGGGGAAAATCCTGCAAATAACAAAACCTTGGGAAGGCAGCTACTTACAGAAAGAGAATGAGTCACTGTGTTTACCCTGCAGACTGTGATGTGAAAGACAAGAAGCCACAGAAGGTCACAGAGGAGTTGTCTCCTTGCCACTTATTTTGTCTGTTCCTCCAACAAAGGCAAAGCCATCTGCGGTACAAGCGAGGAAGCAGCGACGACCAAAAGATTTCAAAAGGACATATGAAGAGTGCCAAACACTCTGGATAAAAAAGAGAGTGAACAAGGGGTGTCACACAGCTCTTTGTGTAACCTTTACTCTGCTGCTAAGAGCGCCAGTTTATAGCAATTATGGAAAAGCCACTGATTGTATTATAAATGTAATGACATTAGCAGGACTGTCACTGTGTTTGCAGCAACAGTTGCGAAATTAATTTTTTTTTTCCTTCATTAAGGAGATCCTTATTTGCATGATTAAAATGTCAGGCCAGATAAATGCATGTGCTGGAGAATGAATCACTGAGCAAAAATGCCACCTGCCAAGCCTGGAGAATAGGACAAATAAACAAGCAGCGAGGAGCAGCTCAAAACTTGATCCAGCTCCCAGTGGGAGCCGTTCCATCATCCTCGGGAGCGGCAACAGGCTCCAAGCGAGCGCCAAGGCGAGGGGGCTCAGCCAAGAAACAGCTCAAATGCTTGGGATTTTTTGCCTTGGCCACACTCAGCTATTACAGAAGGGGAAACTAAAGCCTAATAAAACCAGACAGTCTCTGCTGTGGTTTAGAAGGTACAAAAATCTGCTCCTGTGAAAGAGGGCAAAATATACGCTGTCCAAACTCACTCCCTTCCTACTGTTTGCTAAATCAAAAGCCCAGCCATGACCCCTCTAATGTGGCTGAAGGCCATCAACTCTGCCTGCTACTGGAAATCAACAATATTCCCTACTTACCTTCAATCTCCACTCAAATACTTGCTGAATGAGATTAATCCACACCAAAATTTGGGCCCTTGTAAGAAGTTCCAGGAAACTGACTTACAGCTGTCCCCAAAAGTGCTGGATCCCAAACAACAAAATTGAGAATAACTGTGTGAAGATAACTAAGTTGTTTTCCTTTTTGCCTGAGGCTGAGAAGGGAAGCTGAAAAGATAACAGTGTCAAGGAGATAGAAGAATTTATCTGGTTTAAATAGCTCTTGATCCTGCAAGAGGATTTTCACTGATAATTAACACAAAGAGGGAAAAAAAAAGGGATAAGAAAAGGTATTATTTTAAACTGAGTTGCTCCTTTTAAAGTTCATAGACATTCTTAGTACTTGTTTTTATCTTGTTTTTCATGGCAAATTGCACTTGGAGTTTCTTCCATTTTAGAAAATACAACAAAGAAAGTAAGTTTGGTAATTCCTTAAAATTCCACAGAAATGTGTTTGTTGTTCAAAATGCTTTGATACAGTGAAAAAAAAATCCAAATTGGCTTCATATTTTTATATCACTTGAAAACATTAAAAGCTGAAATGTAAACTCATGTAGAAAAAAGTACACTTCACTTTAGAAAGGTAAGAACAAAAATCTTTGGAGGTAATGCACAGCTGTGTCCTTGAGGAGCTACGGGCACAACTCAAAAGAAAATTTCTTAAACCAGTGCATTTCAGTGAAATTCTATTTGAAAATTAACACCTCCTTCAAAATAAGCTGTCAGACATCGCCTGACCAGCTCAGCATCAGGGCATCACACCCTCCTGGGGAGCAGACCTGCCCTGCAGGGTGACTCAGTGGCAGGACAGGCAGGACAGGCAGGTGCCAGCACAAGATGAGCTGCCAGCTGATCACAGCTGGGCTGAGGAGTCACCAGCCCCCTGGAAATCTGTACTGTCACCTCAGCTTCCTCATTTTCCTGAGCAGATCAATACTCCTGGCATAAAATCCTTAGTCTGAACTTCTTCAGAGCAGATGATTCTCATCAATACCAGTCTATATTGTGTTTGACTTAAAAAGAATATGCTCCAAATGTACCTTAACACAGAAGCTTTTTTTTTGTTTTTAATTGCTCCACTGAATCAAGTCTTTGTACGCAAGAAAAAATGCTAAGTGTCCTAGGGTAACTTTATGATGCTTGTATCCCCAGTCGTCTGTTCTGTTTGTGCTGTATATTGAGTCCTGTGCCTTTAAGACTGGTTCTAAGAGCAAGGAGAAGCGCGGAGTTTGTTTTGAGAAAACTGCCTGACTCCTCCACATTCTTCTGCGGACGGGGTGTTCAGCGGAGGCTTGGAGAGACTGCAGGACAGAGATCTTTTTTTTGCTTTTAGTTACTTTCAGCTAGCTAGGGCAGAGAAGTTCCCTGGACTGTTTTTTTTTTCCTTTTCCTTGGAACTGTTTAAACCTGCTCTGGACTGAAAACCCAGGGGAGCACTGGGGGCTGCACCTGCGGCCCACCGGGGCCTGGACCTCGGCATTTTCCAGCAGCGCCGGAGGGACTGGGACTGAGGAGAGACTGAGAGAGAGCCGAGCTCCACCCACGGCAAGAACTTTCTCAATTTGCCATCTCACTTCAGAAGGAGAGGTTTTATTGTTTCATATTATTCATTCTTTATACTTGTATGCACTTCATTTGTTCAGTAAAATAGTTTTTTCCACTTTTCTCCAAAGAGGTTTTTTTTTTACAGGACCGGTTGGAGGGAGGAGCCACTTGGGTTTGCTTCCTTAGAGGAATCCTATACAGGGGTTTTCCCCCAAATTTGTCCCAAACCAGGACACTAAGGAAATTTCTAATGTACCTCAGTCTAGTAAGAATCATGCAAATCATCTGAACCAGATATCTCTTAAGATTCCATAAGAAAATTGGCTATTTTCATAGAAGTTAGGAAACAACTGGCAATTTCAAGTCCTGAAGACTGATTTTCATGTACCAATTTATTTATAAAAAAGATGAACTTCAGTCCACCACCATGCAACATCACTCATGGGATGGAATAAAAATAAAGCTCTAACCAGGGGACACAAACCACAGAGCATAGCTCAGACCTCAGGTTTTCCTGAGGATGAAATGCAATAGGTGGACTGGGAGGGGACAAGGATTTCACCAGTTGCTCAGTCTTGAAGAGAATAAGATGATTCAGGGCCAGAGGCAAGATTTTGGTTCTTCATTTCCAAGATAATGGAGAGACTCCTGCCAGCCCCCTCAGGCTTTTGGGAACCTCATGTTGCAGAAAGAGGAGTGGACAGGAAACGCAAAGTAAAATCAAGACTGACAAGGCTTTACCCAAGACCTTTATCCTGTATAACTTGTGCTGCTGCCCTTGCTTTCCATGAGGAATGGGTGGGGAAGGGTCAGCTTTCACAAACACAGCTCCCATTGACTTGTTGCCCAGGAGCTGTGCAGGTCCAACATGGCCCTATTCAGCACATTTGTGGATCATGGACAGTCTGTCCTGTAACTTCATGAAGCCTTTAGATAAGACCCTGTGCATAGGCTGGTGTAGCAGAGGCAAAGTAAGCTAAGAACGTCATGAGAAAAGGAAAAATGGCAGATTTTTTTTGCCAGACTTTTGGAGTTTCATATTGAATTTCACATACTCCCATCACTGCAGCAAAGCTCCAGCTGCTGCACCAAGAGCCTCTCCCATGGGACCCAGGGCATGGGGCTGGCACAGGGAAGCAGAGGAGGTAGGATGGAAGGTGAATGATCACGTTTCATCCCCTGATGAAGTCATCACATCACCAAGGAGCTGGGGAAAGCCTTTTTGGCCCAAACATTCAATACAGAGAAAACCCTGCTTCACACAAGCAGAGAGACCTTTGTTCTGAAGCAGTCCCTTACATATAGGCAGGGTCTTGGCTGTGGAGCTAAACAGCCTTTCCACAAAGACTCCAGGGATTTTGGGGAGCTGTTGCCTTTCCAGGTGCATTAACTCCATGTTGCCTGTACTGGGCAGTGGCTTTTGCTGAGTTCCTGGGCAAACTGAAGCTCTGTGATGGTGCTGCCAGGGCTGAAGGGAAAATACAAGAACCAGCCCATCTTGTCACATGGCCTCAAGTGCTGAACCAGAGGGCTTTGCCAGCTTTTCTATCATCTTCTGCAACATCATGGCTTTGCACGCTGAACTCCTGCTGGGTCCAGTTTTCAGCCTTTGCTTCTTCCTCTGCTTCAAGCCCTGCTGCTGCTGCTGAACCAACAGATGCTGCAGCCAGGATTTCACTGAGTGATAAAGAGAAGGTTTTTGCCTCTGCAGGAAATAAAAAGAGCTCCAGATGTGGAGTTCACCACTGTTAGACTCGGTGCTACTCAACATCAGCACAGGGCCTCTGGAAGAGTCTACCCTTGACCTACCAAAGTGAGCTTCTCAGCAAAATCTGATTGCAAAATTCACCACAGAGTACATGAGGAAAAATTCCTGAGTCTGAGGAAAGATTACTGATAGCATGAGTTCCACAAAAGGCTTGCTCTCTCTTTCCTCTGCCCTTCCCAGCAGAATTTGATTCCTGGCTTTGGATCTTGACTTTGTCGATCCCTGCCAAAGACAACGTCTGAATCCTGGCGTGCCCTGTGGCTCCTCTTGGCATCCTGGATCACGGGCTTGCCTGCTGGAGAGACATGAGCTCATCCTCCTCTCCTGCCTTCACAATGGGATCCGGATAGCTGCAGACCAGGTTACATCATCTTACACCAAGATGACTGTGACAGACATCCAGAACAGCTCTGCTCTGCCAGGGGCTCCAAGTCCAGTTCCCAGCTCTGCAGGATCCTGGATGTACCTTTAACCAGTACCAGGTACTTATGGCCTAAATGTTATTTTTAACAGAGGGTTTCAGGATGTGAGATTTGATTCTATCTTCTTCTGCTGTCATACAAAGTGGTAGGAAAGCCAACAAATCCTTATTACTTATTGGTTTTCAGCTAAGGTCAAATCAATTTGTATTACAGAATGTTGGACATATATTTAATTATTGCATCCTTCCTGACACCAGATAGATGGAGGGATTTTTATTAGTATTGTGGCATTTATGCTGAAAAGTTTTGCAGCAACTTTGCAAAGGAAGAACGATGGAGTGATATGCAGGACATCAGATGGTGCAAAAGAAAGCAACAGTGAGGAATAAAAAACAATTGGTTGAACTGCATAACGTAAGAAGGAAAAAAAAGGCATAATTAAACACTCAATTTGCAAGTTACTGCCACTGCCATCCCTGGGTCTCTGGGAGGATGGGCCCAAACTGTGAAGTTATCTGCAAAAGCCCAGTGAAGTTAGTAAGAATTCATAAGGCAAAAGCAGCATCTCTCCCAGGTGTAGCTCTGCTGCCTGGGCTCTTTGGGAACCCCCTGTTTCATCCACACCTCGTATTTCTCCTGGTTCCCAGTAAGTGCCTTCTCTGCATTTTAAATTGTGCACTTTGCAGTCACAGAGCTTTTCCTCCACTGTTGCCACAACATGAGGCCCAGGAGTGCATTCTCTAAAACTAGTTCTTTTAGGAGGGAAAAATCTGTAATAACATAAAAGCTTTCCTTGACCTTGCTGAATACTTGGATCAACATCTAATTGCTAAATGCTGCATGTTTCCCTAGAGACAAAACAAACAGGAAGAAAAGCCACTGGGTTGTGAAGGCTTGCAAAGCTATCTGCCATCTGCAGATATTCAGCTGGGCTCCTAGCAGATAACAACAGAAGACAATACCTTGATTTTCCTTGTTTTTCTCTCCTCTTATACAATGGAATATCTTCTCCACTTAGAACTTGGGTCCCCATTAGTCTGACTGAGGACGTATTTTCCTGGGACCCTGCTATTGTGAAATGCTGAAACCCATCTCTTCTGTGTACTTGTGGTAAAAGTCAACACCATCTTGAAATTCCAGACCAGAATAATTGCCTCTGGTGCTAAAAATGATCCTCCTGCTACTTCAACTGGAAAAAGTGCTTGCAAAGCTCATGCTGCAAGCAGACTCAGTAGAGGTCAGGTATAGGTTAGCTGTCATTTTTTTGTAAAATCTCTTGGGTTTGGACTCCTTAAATGCACAGATCCCAGAGTGCAATGCAAGACCATCTCTCACCTGGTCCATGTATGAGGGTTGCAAGGCACAGGATGAAGGAGACCTCCACAGGAATGACTGCTTCTTCATTTTAAGAACAAGCTCAGAGCACTTTCTGTGCCTCATGTTGGGATAGATTCAGGAAATTCCTCTCTGGAAATAAATGTCACAGCTAGAAGCATGTCCATGTGCCCCAGAGACCTCAGTGGGATTCAGCCCAGTGCTGCACTGCCTGCCTCTCACAGGCTCCTTCCCCCATCAGGGGTTGAGATCACTTAGATCTTTCTGCTTTTGGTGCCCACTGCCAAAAGCTTACACAGGCCCTTGGGTTCCCAGGGTGCTGCCCTTTCCATTAGTAAATGGATGGCCTCACCTCATCCACACAGAAGATGCTGCTATGACATGATGCTCATACAGCTGCTGGCAGCACCCAGCATCCCTGATCATGGAACAGAGCTCCCTGATGCTCACCACAGGACACCAGGGGTAGCTGCTATCAAAGTGACTTGCTTTTCTTTTTTAATTTACGCCTCTAATTTGCCATCTAAATTTAAGCTTGTCCCCTGAGTATTTCTTCTCTACTGTCAAAGGCCAATATTTAGGGGGGCAATTGTTTCTAAAACAAGTGGCTAAAGTCAGGTTGATACTGTTATAATTACATGAGCTTGTATTATGCAGACACAATTCCCTCTGGGTCATCCTCTAGACTGTGGCAGATGACAGCAATGGAGAATATGCTGCTGTATTATATCCCAAAATTTCAGTTTTCTGTTTTGGAATCTGGCATGTCTCACGTATTCCCTTTTGGTAAATCTCTGTGCTCTGGGGAGCTGCTCCCTGGCCCACGTGCTAATGAGTACTTGCTATCATCAGACCCAGCAATCATCACTGACTAATCAAAACGGGTTGCAGGGCAATTAAGAGGAGGGGAAAAAAGCTCTTAAGAAGAATGCTGATGGTGTTCAGAAGCAGGTCCCACTTTCCAGCTGCCACCTGACATGGGGCCTATAGGGGACAACAAGCAAAGCCTGGACTTCTGTCACACCTGTCCCCCAGCCTGGGTGAGGCACAGGGACTCACCCCGTCCCACAGATGGGCAGAGCACAGCCCAGAGCAGTCACACTCCTCACGCCAGGGGAGCTCAGCAATGCTGTGAGGGGGTGCAATGGCACCGTTCAGCTTCCTCCAAAGCAGAACCCAAATCTGGACAGCTGTGCTCAAAAGGGAGCCTGAGGTGGCTGGCTCAGCTCTAGGTGTCTGTTGAAGTCAGCACACTTCAGCTGAGATTTTATCCTCACTTTAAAGTTTTAAAGCTGTTTGGAGGATAATGGCGGAACTGAGTGGTTTGTTATTTTTTTGGTTCCTTGCTCTCCTAACTGAGGCAGTGTTTGAGTGGTAAAGCTGCCACTACACCCAGGGAAAAAACATCAATAAACAAATTAGCTAAACCCTCTATCTCAGAGCTAAAAGGAATGAGGTCCCAACAATGTCTCACTGTACTATCGAGTACTTAGTATCAGCCCTGCATTTATTCTTACAGAAATACCCTCTGAGTAGGGTGTTTGTTCACATGCACCTGACTCATAGATCACAAAGACAACCATAATGGGTGAGATATTTGGGTACGAGTCCCAGTTCACTGCTAATCTACACCAACATCCCTGGGAGGAGGCTGTGGTTCTGATCAGACCAGGAACAGTACTTGGGTCTTCTCTGATCAGAAATGAACAGTTGTGGTTTAAGTACCAGGAGAACAGGATTTCAAGTGACTTGCTCGGGGACAGAAAAAAAAAAAAGGAATTACGAGAAAATTAAGACTGAAACCTTGAGTATCTCAGTTTTGCATATACACCACCACCACCAATACTTTCTTCTCTCTTGGCCAGGGTGGAAGCATAAACCAGTATTAGATCCAAGCTGCCTTGTGGCTCAAGCAAGTTCTGTGCCCCTACCTGGAAACCAACCCTGCCTGGGCCCCCACCCTGGCAGCTCTCACCAGAAACCTGCATGTGCCTGGAGACAAAGAACATGGGTTTAATATGCATGGGACACATGGCACGATTCATCCTTCCACACTGACCTACATAGTCACTTATGCCAGAGCAGGATGGAAACAAAGCACTTTTTGGTCCTAATTTGGGAGTAGTGGCCGGCTTCTCTCAGCTCTAACTGCTCGTGCGTGCCACGAGGCAGGGCCAGGCTGGAACAGGGCCAGGCCGGAACAGGGCCAGGCCACAACAGGGCCAGACCAGAACAGGGCCAGGCCAGAGGCAGGGCCAGGCCAGAACAGGGACAGGCCGGAACAGGGCCAGGCCAGAACAGGGCCAGACCAGAACAGGGCCAGGCCAGAGGCAGGGCCAGGCCGGAATAGGGCCACGCCGGAACAGGGCCAGGCCACAACAGGGCCAGGCCACAACAGGGCCAGGCCGGAACAGGGCCAGGCCAGAGGCAGGGGCAGGCCAGAGGCAGGGCCAGGCCGGAACAGGGCCAGGCCAGAACAGGGCCAGGCCAGAACAGGGCCACGCCAGAACAGGGCCAGGCCAGAACAGGGCCACGCCGGAACAGGGTCACGCCGGAACAGGGCCAGGCCAGAGGCACAGGGACACCCAGGCACAGCATCCTTCCCCTTGTCTGCTCCTCTAAACTGCAGGGAATTTCCCTGCTTTTGAAGTCAAAAGGCCAGTGTTTTAAGGAGAAAAGCAGAGGAGCAGCTTAAAGCCATGGCAGCATGGCGGAAGGCTGAGGAACAGAGGGCCTTGTGCTGGGGGAACAGCAGTGCTGGAGGGCAGCACTGAGAGCCATTCGCAGAGCTTTGTGAGGACGCTGGCAGAAGCACTCACATCACCTATGACACTGTCAAGGCTTTCAGCCTACTGTTTAATGAGGGTTAAGTTTCTCCCACAGGCTATATCTACATGGAGGATTTTCTGAAATCGCGCTGAAGTGGAGCTCCACCAGCACCAGCAGTAGTGGTGCTTTGTCACTAATCCTGCTTGAGCAAAGTTATACAAAAATCTGGTATGATCGGAGGAACCAAAGCATACCCTGTTTTATTAAACCAATGTTTTTTATTAGATGTTCCTGATGGGAAAAAGGATAAAAGCTGGAGGGGACAAAAATTTGTCAATGAAACGGATTAGACTAATGAACCCGAGTTTAGTCTCTGTATAAACTGGCTGAAGTGAGGAATATCACTCTGTGTCTACTCTAGGCAGCCAAGTAGAAGGAAAAATCTTGGAAAAAGATAAAAGCACATGAGGACTTTGTTGAAGAAAGCTGTCCCTATACCAACAGAGGCAGGGTGGAGTGGCATTTTGAATGGAGAAGCTGCTCCCACAAGGTGTCAAACGTCCCTCAAGTCCTGCTCTAAAGCATTGAGCCTAGTGTGTCAGAGTCACAATCTGGGAAAACAGTGGAAAGCTTCCTGATTTATGGTGTGCTGGAAGACAAGGCAGAGGGCCGGCTGGTGAAAAGCAGACAGTCCTGCAGCAAGATGCTAAATCCCAGGCAGAACCCAAACAGGGTGTACACCTGGAGAAGAGATTCATCATTGCCAGTAGCTGGCAGTATTTATTATTGATCATGTCCTCTAAGAGTATTCAACGCTGCCACATTGCACAGGGACAACACTGATGGAGAAACACGTCCCTCCACTCTGCAGTGGTGCTGCTTGAGGGGTGAGGCAGCTCTGCCCAGCACGCTGTCACACTCTGCATGTGTCACAGCACAGCAGCAGGGCCACAGGAAAGCCTCACGTCTGGCACGTTGCTCTCCTTGAAAGATGAAAGGGTTGGATTCTATGATTAATAGCTAGGAGCTTTCTGGCCACCACCTTATCTGTAAGATGATAGTTTAACTCTCTGCCTTTTTAGCTGATCGCTGCTGGCTTGTTTTAAACGTGTGTGTTAAGAAAACACACCCGGTCCAGGCTGCAGCTCTTTTCCAAACTGAAAGAGCGCTCTCCAAAATCCTCTCATGGAATCCTTGCTCTGAGTATGACTCATGAGCAAACAGTTGTAGTTTTACGAGAGAAGGAGCAAAATTCCTGCAAGTAACAGCTTCTCGGCAGTGTTAAATGTGCTTCAGCACTGGCAGCACTGCTCTGCTGGAGCTCACAGCACCGGGCTCTGCTGGAGTACAAGTTATCACCACAATGAAATGAGAATTTGATGGTGTTGCTCTAGCAAAAGTCAAGTTAATGTGATGTTGGGAAATATGCTCCAACTGATATGCCAAGCCCTCCTCTCCCCATGTGAAATCCTCTTTCTAATATGTGTTTCACCCAAGTTGAGCAGAGATCACACCTCCCTGTGGGTGAGCAGCACCTGCCTCTCCCTGTGAGCCCTGTGCCACACTGCCAGACACAGGATTGCGTTCACCCATATGTGATGCCAGGAGAAAGAGGTTTAGTGGGATTTTGCTGGATATGTCATATTTTCCTCTCAAAAGATCCACTTCCTCAGCGATTTTCACTTCTCCTCAACTTTTGTATAACTTGTTTTTTCTAAAGTTAGCGAGGGAGCTTGGCCTGTGGCTTAACTCTTTCCACTCCCTTCCCTCCCCCTGACCAAATGTGTGAGATAAAGGTTTATGAAGAGAAAGCAGTGGATGCCCCATCCCTGGAAGTGCTCAAGGCCAGGCTGGATGGGGCTCAGAACAACCTGGTCTAGGGGAAGGTGACCCTGCCCATGGGAGGGGGTTGGAACTGGATGATCTTTAAGGTCCCTTCCAACCCCAAACCATTCTGTGGTTCTGTGGTTCTGTGATTCTGTTTTAGCATCAGTACAAACACAAGGGCACTCATCTTTTTTTGACAGCTGTGTTGCAGTGGATTTTAACAAACAACCTAGGATACTTCTTCTAAGGGTTTTCTATATGCTTAAAAGCAGATTAGAAGAAATAAAATAATCTTAGAGCCAACAAATCAGTAAGAAGTAATTGAAACCACACCAGCTCTCACCCTGCATATGCAGACACAAGAAGCTTTTGCCTGCATCCATGCGACTGAAAGATGCTGTTCCACTCCTCTCAGAGTTTTCACTTTTAAATGCCCATGATAAATGGTGCCAGTGAAAAACACGGCAAAAAACTTTGGGACATATCAGGAATACAGCTTGAGTCTTCTGACTGATTTAAAAAAATCTTAAGCAATACACACAGCAATTACAGCTGTGCTAAAACCTTAATTCCAATACCAGTAGCAATCTGTGGTACCAATAACATTTTTGAAAGCTTGTCAAATCATTTGCTTAGTTTTTAATTAGCTTCTGCAAGAGCTTGTGGCTTAGAGCTTGGAACAGAGAGCTGGGAGTGACGACATCCGAAGTGTATTCCCAGCTGTGGAAGTGACAGGAGAGGCGGCTCTGGGCCACTGGCTGCATTCCCCCTGCCCAACTTCCACAACTGTAAAATGGGTAAAATCACACTTACTGCTCAGGAACAATGTGAGACCTAATTAGAAGTTTGCAAGGAGCCCACTGGTTCTCCAGTGAATTGTGTGGGGGAAATGAACAGTATTATCATATGGGTAATGAGCTCTCACAAGACAGGGACTCCTTTGTTCAAAGAAACCAGCTTTTGCAACAGCAGCCAGGGCCAGCAGAAGTTTATTAGAGAAAAGTAAGTGTTGTTCATCTCTGTGTAACTGAGAATTTATTGCTTTATATTAGGAGGATTTATCTGCAACATATTGCATCTCTGGGAGTTTTTACCTTTAGGGAATGACTTAGGAATAACTCCTTAATGCCTGGTTTTGTAATGAAAATTAACTTTAGCTATTTCATTAATTGTTTATCTTAAGGCTGCACAATCTGTCTGATTATAAAAATCTAGTGTTATTCAAAAGACTGCAGAATCTCAGGTGAGTAGATAAATATTGAAAAGATACCAGGGACATTCTGCTTTTCTGATTCTGTTCCACTCATGTGCCCATTCCTCATATGAAGAAGAACAAGAGTGTAATTGTATTGCAACTTAGCATTGTCTTACAGACGAAGCAATTACTATATGTATACAAAAAGATCATTAAATATTTCCACTGGTAACCATGAATCATGCCAGAAATATATTACTATCATATTGTATTTTCATTACATTTGCCTCAAGAAACTTGCTCAACAATTAATTCCAGCAACAGCATAAGGAAATAGCAAATAGCATATAATTTTTTCAGTCATCCTTACTTGCAGACCGAAATGAAAAATGGTGTGACAAGAAGCAGCCAAAAGATTGGAATTTGTTAGTTAGCAGAATAGTCTAGACAGAGCTGAGTGACTGTAGGGGTGCAGCCAACTGAGGGAAACGTGGGGCTGTGTTGGTGCAGCAATGAGTCCCTGCAGACTGAAAAGGTGAAGTAATCATCCCAGCCCTCTGGTTTTCACTGCTAAAAAAAAAAAAAAAAAAACCAAACCAAACAAAACAAAACCAAAAAAACCACCAAACAGCCCTGACATCCCTTCTCCCACCCACACATTGCCACCTGTACCAGCAGTTCAAGGCAAAAGCCCCAACAGCTCTAGCACCTTGGGGTAGAGCCCTGTGTGCTCATAGTCCAGGCCAGGACACAGATGACCCTGAAATATTTGGGGGTGGTGGTAAATGGTTCAGTCACTCACTGCTTTGTTTCTCTCTGCTTAAACTGTATTTTCCCTATTTTTTTATGCCTTCACCAGTGAGGATAGGCAATACCAACAGGTTTCCTGTGTAACCAGAAGTTGCACGCAGCGTTCCACCACCACCCCAGCCGTGAGAGTAAATTGCACAAACAGTGCCAGTGTATGTATTTATGAATTATGTAGGAACTTTATATTGCCACAGGGCCACGGCAGCCAGCAGACCAGCAACATCAGCCTTGTGCCCTTCCTGCAGCACCTTGCATCACCTCGCTGTACTGGACTGCCCTGTCTGCCCACTCCCGGTGGCCTCTGCCCACATGGCTCCACCACTGCGACCACGGAAAGGAGCGAGGCTGGAAGGAAACCACTGTGACCATGGAGAGGCTGGAAAGCAGCCACACTCTGCCTCAGTTCCTTTCCCAGGCAGGCAGAGCATCTCGTCTTCCCAGAGAAGAGCTAGTTCAGAACAAAATGGGGTCAGATGAGTGGCACTGGGGATGGGAGTCAAAGGGAGTCCCTAATTCCAAGGTGGGTGGTAGAATAAAAGAGGAGAGAATGGCACCAGAGAAGAAACCCCTAAGCCTCAGGAGAAGAGGATCATGAACAGACCCATAACAATGTCTTGTGCTGCAGCATCCAGGAGGTAGCAAAGTCTCCCAGGCCCCAACCTGCCAGAGAGGGCTGCTGTGGCTCAGGGAAGAGGCAAAGAGCAGGAGAGGCACTCAGGACATTTAGGAGAGAAGCTGCTGTAGCTTATAAGTGGAGACTTTTAATTATCACACCCAGTGATAATGCCCACTTGGTTGCAAGATGTAAATCTCTACCACTTTTGTAGTAGAAAATGGGAAAACATTACATTTTTTCTCCTCTGAAATGTTAAGGGAAGCAGGACAGCTTTTTAATTCTCACAGCCAGATTACTTAACAAGAAACTCCAGGCAGTTGTGAAATAGGTATAAAACACTGTGCCAGGGCTCCTGAGGTTCCACATGCATTAATCAAAGACAAGTCGGAATGATGATAGCAGCAGAGCCATCAAGTGAGCTTTGCTTGCAGTTGAAGACACCCATGGCAGCAAGATCTTTCCTTTCCACTGTTTATTTCCAGCTGTTTTGCAGTTTGTCATAACTATAAACCTTGTGGCCTTTCTCTGCTCTTCCAGGCTGTGTAATCCCTCCAACAAAATTATTAACATGAGGCCAGTTTGGCATTAACATTTCAGCAGAGTTCCGCTGTGATCTTCTTTAATTTTTTGTGTGTGTTTACAACTGAATTCAGCAGCTGCAGTGACTGCAGCCCTCCAGCAGCGTGTCTACCTTGTGTATGTCTGTCTGCTGTACATAACATGCACAACTGACAGAGGGAAAGCTTGCCTGGATTGCTCCTTTAGTCTTCTTTTGGAAGGAATCACAAGACAATCAGCGGGAAGTCAGCTTGATGCCACTGTGATGGCAAAATCTGCCACTTCAATGTGGGTAACACTTGTCGCTAGCTAGTCGCTGGAGCACCTTTCTAAGTGAGTTGTAGAAACTGGAGGTGAAAAGTTCTGGATCCACCTCCTATTTTTATCATTTATTCATGGAAAGTGTCCTGTTTGCCCCAAAATTAAGTAGTAATATCCACATAGTGTAGCAGAGAATGCAGCACAACTCTCCAGTATGACCAACACTTAAATTTCATGTAATCTTGTTTAAATTCAGATCAGTGTAGTGGGATCTATTCCAGATTAACACAGGCATAAGCACAGAACTGGACCTTAAGCTGAAGGCCTCAGGGTCCTTCTTTCTGGATCTCTACAGCTGTTCTACACGTCAATCTGGGAGATGTAATGAAAGTCACCTACATAGCCAAAAACATGTTTCCTCTTTGCAAGCAGTTACAGCAAACACTTCAGCAGGCAAGTATTGGGTAATCCCTATGACTCTGCTGATGTTCTGGCACATCTCTGCTTGGAAAACAGACAAGTCAGCATCAGAACAATTTCTGCTCTAACAGCAACAACAACAACTTAACAAAAAAACACACACACACACACACACACAAAAAAAAAAAAAAAAAAAAAAACCACCACCAACCACAAACCAAAAAAACAAGCAGATCATTTGCAGAACAGTTCTTGTAACAAATGTGAAAAGGTTAGAAGGTCAACAGATGAAAATGTGAGAACATTTCTTTTACAGCATTTTCCAGCCTTCCAGTTAGTCTGCTTTTGAATAAATGGTATTCACCCCTGGAGATCTTTCTTACCACATGCTAGATCTTGAGAAATACATATTTTCTGTTACTAATAATTTTTGCCTTTCCTTGAACTTCCACCCTCTGTTCTTCTGGCATAAATCATGTCCTCATGCAATGTTTACCTGGTGTGCTTTTTTTATTACATATCTTTGGGACAGTCTCTGGCACCCACTGTCTGTTCTTCTAATCTGATGCAACCGCTTGTGGTGTTTAGAGAACATGGTGAGTGCTGATGACAGCCACCCTAGATCAAATCAAAGCTCTTGCCTACTGCAGGGTCTGGCAATGGCCAATGGGTTAAGAACGGCATAAGTTCGAATGGTTTGCCCTCTAGAATATTTTTACAGCTTCTAACAACATCTGGTTTAGGAATTTCATGAGTAGAAATGTTGTTTTCATACTTAGGACGTACATTTCTTCTAGCTATTGGTTGCATCCTTTTCTCAGTCCCTTTAAACAACACACTGCAATAGATTGTAGGTTCAAGATTCTGGGGTAGAAAACTGAAACAAGTCATTTTTACTGTTATGTAAGTGAAGTCTCATCGTCTCTGGTTATTTCATGCCGAATGAAAAGAGCAAGACTCTGCTTAATTATATTCAGATTTACAGAAAGCAATTGGGTTTTTCAGGTTTGGATACTGGTGATTCAGTAGTCAGCTTCTTCCCCTGAGTCATTAAAACCATTGCCTCAGCATGTGAATATTGCTGAAAGTATCAGCCTTAATGCTGAATAAAAACACAAAGTTCTCAGCACTTCGAGACTTTGAAAAACAACTAATCCAGCTGTTCCCAGCTTCAGTTTCCTTGGCCTGCGCTGCTGAACTGATCTTACTGATGCTCACTTAAAGGCTCGGGTTTTGTCCTCAGGTGCCACGTGGACTTGCCCTGTTTGGTGACTGCACTGTTCCATCCAAGGGAAGCCATTTATGAGGAAGCTCTACAGAGCTGAACTTGCAGACAAATTGCTGTGTTCATTAAGACCTCACTCCAGACTCAGTTTTACGACCTCGGCACTGGCTCTAATTACTGAATGGATTGAACAAGCTAAGCACTCTAGCAACCTGTTATTAAGATTACCTGAAAACACAGCTGAGTCTGGCTCTTAGAGGTGTGACCAGCTTTGCTACCGAAAAAAAAAAACCAACTAAATAAGAGCAACTCCTCCCCTTCCATCCAGTCTCACCTGACCTCTGCTGATCTGTCACACCCTTCAAATTTTTAGCTGAGGAAGATGAAACTACAGAGGGAACCATGAGTTTTATGTGATTCAGTAGCAGGTCAGTAGGACAAGAGGAGGGTGTCCAGGTTCCTTTATCAGTGTGCTCTGCACAGAAACTCCTCATTTCTGTCACCACGCTGGCCATGCTCGCTAGTTAGCCTTGGAGTTGGTTCTGTCAACTGAAAACACGTCTTTATGAGCCCATCCTCTCCTGATACTAAGTGATTGACATCAAAGCTGCTGCAAAGCTGGCAGGAAATCAGTTTGCTCAGCCAGGACTTGCAGTGTCTCTGACCATGAGCACTCTCACTGCAGTGGTGTCAGCCCAGCAAGGGCCAATAAAATGCTGCTGCCACAGGCGTTTGATTCTTGCAAAAATAGGTCATCCAGGAATACAGGCTGCTAGAAGCACACATGAGCAAGTAAACAACTTGTGGATGTGCGTGGCAGATTGAGGAAATATCCCGAGAACCAGGGCCAGTTATTCAGTGGGGCAAATAATCCTGCTACCCCAGCAATCCAACTGCTAGACCGAAGTCAATGTGAATATGACCAATGACTTCAACACAGGACTGGACCCCTGGGACTTAATTCTGGAAAGCCTCAAGCACCCACATACACTGCTGAGAGTGCTGGCCTTCCAGAGGAAGCCCAAGAGTTTTGAAGAGTCTGAAATTTAAAAAAAAAAAAAAAACCAACCTGCTAGTGCAGGTACTTACTGAAAATGAAAGGCCCACAGACAAGGATGCAATACATGAGTTAATTACTTCTCACCTCCTTTCAACAGAAACATAAATTACTGGTTTGACGAATTGCAAGATTGCAAGAGCACAGCTAAAGAAGAGATAACATCTCTATTCAGAATCTCTTTGGAATAATAAAAGATAGAGATAACAAGGCAAATACAAATCTGCAATTTTTTTTCTAATTAAACAAAACAAATTAGATCCTTTTTGTTGATATCGCTTTAGTGTGGAGTCGATTATTTAAGCACCTAAACATTTAAAATTTAACTGATGACCTGCAATAAGACCTAAACTCACCACATTCTAATTATTTAAAGTAAATACAAGTTCAAGCAGTGCATGTTTGCTGTTGAAGGTGAAAAGGAAAACCATTTTGCTGGGAAACACATGGAAAAAGATCTTGCTGTAGCCACGACCAGGTTTTAGAAAGAGCAGCCTTGCTTACTAGCACAGTGCATCAATCTCCTCCAGTTCTATACTAACTAAACTAAACTAACTAGTAACAAACTAGTTTATTCAAAGTTGGAAATCTCTCCTCTGCTAGTGGTCTAAGGAGCAAAGAAGATTGTTTCCTCGGCTTCCGACAGCTGAGGGGCTGCCACCATCATCCTGGACCATAAATAAATCAGTTTATGCCAAGTCACTGTGGACAAAAGTGTTGCATCTTCCTGCTGGAGCAGGAGCTGGCCATGGCAGCTGACTCCACCTCGGTGCTGCAGCCTGCAGGGGCTGTGGAGAGGCTTCCACACAGCTGTGAGTGACACAGATAATCTGCTGATGAGCTGGAGGCAGCCTGGAACTGACAGCTGTGCACGCAGCACTGCTGGGATCAATACAGTCCACGGGTCCAAAGTCAACTTTGCACGTGGTGAATGAACTGAGGTCAGTGCATCCCCATCCCCAGGCTGGTTAATCCTCAAGCCAGACAAGCCATGCGTAGATAACTGAGAATCGATTTCCCCATTGAAGAGACAGACAAGTGGCTACAGGCTCTCCCTTCAGTTTATGATCTACAAGGAAAAGCACATCTTTTAATTATTATCAGCGATAAAGGATTATTTATAATTTTTGTTAAGAAAAGAAAACGCCCCACAAAAATCACCAACACAAAAGATAATGAAGTGGCCTGTTTAGGACATGGCTTCTTGTTTGCTGATTTGAAAAGCAAAGCAGTGCTACTATGGCAGATAAAGAAGCCTGAGCTGTCTCTCAGAATAGCATATCCAGCATAACCTGACACAGATTAATGGGTAAGCAGAGAAAAGTGAATTTACACCAGCTTTGAATCCTCCGCCTTTCAGTCTTCTCAGGTGATGAAATAATGTCTGGTGGCGTTATCAGATGGACTAAATGAGGAAAGGAAATAGGAAATAAGTTTGGAAAAATTATGGTTCAGGCAGTTTGGAGGGGACAGGGGGGAAATATTGTGCTTACCAGCAGACTAGGTCACTAGTGACACTGATATTAGGGTTTGTTGTATTGTTCTTGGTCTTTAGTTATATGTTGAAAACTTACTCCATGGAACTGTGAACCTAGGAAGAAAATTTTTATGTGTGTTAGTCTGGAATAAAATACCCAATCTGGGGGGTTGTTCTCTTGAGCAGTTGAGTCAGTGGATCTGTCCCCAACAGCTATCCAGAGGAGGTAAAAGTTTTGTTTGCCCTTCTTGAGGTACTACACAACAAACTGTAAAGGAACTGCAGGAGAAAAATCAAACAGGATTTATTGGGACCAAATCTTTGTAAAAGATCTGATCTACAAATTTTATGCCTCAATAAAAATTCAGGTTTTCCCAAAAGAGAGGATGGATCAACTATGCAGCTGTGGGTTTGCACATAACAGACCCTGAGCCCATCCATGGAGGTTAGTACCTGTCTAGGCAGTAAAAAAAGCCTTTGCAGCCACCTTGCAAACATCATCACCACAAGCCCAGGTCCAAATTATTTTATTAATGCTTGGTTTAAACAGAAGATCCTCTCATCCAGCCATTTCTCTAGGGCAAAAGGCCAACCATGCTTCCACTCCTCATAAATACTCCCTGTTCTTTCACTACTGCCTGTCTTTTTTCCATGCTGCAGAGCAGCCTTTCAAAAAGATTGAGTAAAGTTGTTTGATGGACAGTATTACAGAAAATTAAGTTTTTAATTATTTTTCAGCCACTCTATCTCTGTTCCTGAGGAATGGTTTATTGCAAAAGCAATGACACGCTCCACTGCTTGGGAAGAGTTAAAGACAAGCTGCTGTGCAAGTTTGCTCCTCACGAGGAGTGCGTGTGCCAAACCACCCTCTCCCAAGCCTTGTTCTCTCTATTCCCCTGGGAAAGGCATTGATGGACACACTTCACCTTCAACATGAAATAACAGCAGGCTTTATTTCTGCAGAGAAGCCAGATACGTTATGCAGGCAAGAACATTAAAGATATGCCACTAATTCTTACATTATTTATTATAGTGTTACATCAGTTGAATTAAAATTGAGTTGAATTGTCAGTTAGCCTGGACTAAAACATTCATACCAGATAGAGGGAGTCTTTAAAAAAAAAAATGTAGATTTCCTTTTTCATTCAGCAGAATTTTTCATGAATGAATCTTTTGGGGCAAACACAAGTCTTTGTTTTTCCCATTTAAATTTGTTGGTAAAAGGTATTTCCTAACACAAAACTAAATGTTAATGACCTCTCTGAGCAAATCAGGTTGCTGACTTTACATGCAATTGAAAATTTCAAGTGCAAATTTACCTTTTTCTTGTGGGGAAAGTCATTGGGCAGTTAGGCATTTCTGTCTGGCTGCCAATCCAAACACCAGACATCCGTGGCAGAATTTCTCTTGTGAATGGACAACACTTTGCTCTAGCAGATCCAGGCAGGCAAGCAGAAGCACAAAATTATACATTCCTTCCCCAGCCTCATGAAAGCTTCTCTGATACTTTAATGAGTCTTCAGTAATATCCCAAGACCAAACAACAGAACAAGTTCATCCTGTCCAGCTCAGATAAGCATTTACTGTACGATCAAGGAAATACATATATAATCCAAGTTAGAAAGCTTTATCCAAACTTCAAGAAAACCAGATGGAAGTATTCAGAAAATGTGGTGATGGTGTCATAAAGGTCTGAGAAATGTCCTGGGATAGTCACAGAGAGATCTCCAGTTTCACTAAATGCAGGAGCCAGAGAAAAGACAAGATTTGAAGGAGGAAGTAATCTACATGGGCGGCTGCCAGAAGATGAGGACAAGCTGTCATGGCACTGTGATTAGTTTGTTTACACACAAGGAACAGGAAAAACACTGTAGAGAAAAAGGACTGGTAATCACAACATCACAAGGAATGTCTGTATATATTTAGTTTGCTCACCAGTATCAAACTGGGAAAGGGAAGTGGTACAGTTTTTAGCCTGTTTTCTTAATGAAAGGAGCTTGAATTCAGCCTTGCTATCTTGACTTGTGTTCACTTTCCTACTAGTCCCATACATTTGAAACCAGGATTTTAAAGGTTTTTGCAGCTGGATAAAGGTCACTATGGAATAAAGTTCAGGATGTTTTCACAATGAAGACGGCAAGGAAAAACACAGAATCATTTGTGCTATTTTTATGAATTCCAGTTACGCAGGACTGAGGGAAATACTCAACATGAGCTTATAAAAGAATCCACAACAGCACTTGAAAAGATGCCAAAACCATGAAAAATTATAGCCAGTTTGCCATCAGTTGACAAAAAAACAGGGTGAGTGAGCTCACAGGAAACTACTGAGCACATCCCTGGTGGAATGGCTGAGTGGTGAGCTGCAGTGAGACACGCTTTCCATGCAGGGAGGGCAAAACAGGCAGCGGCACAACTGGCCTCAGCAGGCTCCACACCTCTATAGCTGCTCTTCCTCGCTCACCACACTGTTCACAGGAAGGATGAGAAGTGGGTTAGACAAGAGAATGGATGCAACCAAAACCTGCAAGGCAACCTGCGCTGCCTGGGTCACTGCTGCATCCCAGAGTGATGACACGAGGAGATGCATGAGCAGGGACGGGCAATGGGATTAACTCTGCAGGAGCAGAGGTACAGCTGACTACTGGTCAATGAATGCTTGCTCAGAGGCAACCTAAGCTTCAATACTCAGGTCATAAAGGCAGACAAAAATCTGTGAGTTGCAGTAAAGGACAGGGAGGAGTGGATGGCTGCACTGTGGTAATCAAAGGCTTTGGCATCACAGCTGGTATCAGTGAACCCAGTGGAAATAGTGGCTAAGCAAGAGACCAGGTGGTGTAAGAGCATCAGAGCTTGCCCTCCCAGAGGTGAAACTCCAAATTATCCTTACCTGTTTTTTGAAGGCAAGAGTAAATAGTTGAAACTTGAAAAAAATATAGTGAGAATTTCAAGCAAGACAAATAATTAATAAAATAAAGCCCTCGTATAATACTGAAGTTTTTTCTTAGTCCTACAGACAGACACTTGTTCTGTTCAGGTGTGTGTGAAGCAATGGCCCTATGAGACTGTGCAAGTCTTTTAAGACTAGCCAGGATAAATTCATTCCCAGTAAGGTCCAGGCTGTGACAGCTACGGATAAACAGAAACTGAACTAGGTTCGACACAACAACACAACTGTGGAGCTCAATTTCCCTTCTCCTGATGTCACAACCATTTTTAGTAACCTTTGTTCAAAGAAAGGCTCAATTACCTATTAACAGACTCTTCAATGATAAATCTTTAAAATCTGTTCATATGTGTCTGGGTATTTAGAGTGTACTTTGGAGCTAATGATAACATATGCAATAGTCACCCCATATGGTTTATGCAAGGTATTTATTTTATATATACAAACACACCTTCCATGAGCACCGCAAGCTTGCAACTTTCAAAACACCTTTAGGTATCTGGACCTACTAATATTCACTTAGGCGATTTCTACACCTGTGGAAAACTCACCCTTGATATCCAAAGGCACTCTGGTAAATAAATACCTTTTTATTAACAGGGCTAAGACCCAGTGGAAGTCCAGCAGCTTTGAACTTGCAATCAGTGAATAAGGCAGAGTGAATAACCCCTTCATGGCTGTAATCATGTTGGAAAATATAGTCCATCTGTCATTAGAAGTAAATGTGGCCATGCCAGTTAAATTAAATCCACTTTATATGACCTGACCATAAGAAGTGGTGTTGTACTTATCAATTTTATTTAAGCCTTTACATTGCTGGGCTGGTGTAAAAGGCCCTTTTTGTCAACAGGAATCCAGCCCTCTTTGTCTTCTGTGCATGCAAGTATAGCATTGCAAATATTTACCCAATTAGACAGTTAGCTCCACCCGAGTATGAACAAACAAAAACAACTGCTCATAGCATTCCAGAGAAACAACACAGCACAAGAACAAAGATTTCTGCATGAAAACACAGGCAATCAGCTAACCACGGAACAGCAAAAACAGCAGATTTTTAAATGGTAAAAATTAGGGGCAAGTTCTCTTTGACAACCACAAATCGTCGTGCTGCTGATTCAGACATAGGGGAAGTTGTCTGGCTGATTTTTCCAGCTGAGATTCCTCCAGTGCATGTGAGAAAATTAAATTCATATTCAGTTGAATAGATGACCAGGCTGGCTGATGAGAAGAGCAATAGCTTCTCAGATGGGGGATGCATAGACTTTCTGGCTTCTCAGACAGGACACGAAGCCATTCACCTTGAGATGTTTTGTATTGGTTTTTTCTGTTTTCTCTGACAAGGGTTATTGGATTTTATTCCTGGTGTTTCTTCTCTCTTGCCGGATGTGGACATTACTAACCAGCAACACCCAAGAGGTTAATGCCTGTCTGCCCTGAGATCTTTCTGCAATCACAGTTTCCAGCCTCTGCAACAGACGCGAAGGCACCAACCTCATCTTTACAAATGTCACAAGCACCTGACTTTGTGAGGCAATTCCCAAACAAACCTGGACAAACAGTGAAACCTGGGTGAGTGCTGCACCAACAAACCATTCTGTATGGTAACAGGGTAGAAACATACAGCTGCCCTCTGGCCTCACAGCTTGAATCTATCCTCCCTTCCCTCTGAATAAAGAAAGCAGAAGTTTTTTCTATAGTGAGAGGACAGAAATGGGCACCTCCCAAGGCCAGCCAGACAAACTGGGATCTCAGCAGTCTCTGGAAGTACTATTTCCCCCTGCTCTTTCCAAGGGCAACCAAAAGCAACAGCTACTAACTTGAGCACCATTACAGGCATTAATCTGAGCAGGGTGGGCACAGTGCAGGATCCTGAACCAAGGATATTGTTACCTGATGTGTTCTGAACTTCTTCACCACTCTGCATAAGCAACATCACAAAATATGCCTCAATAAGCAAGTGAAGCTGGCTGCATCCAGCTCAGATCATTAAAAAGGTTAAGTCTGCCTAGCATTTGATTTGATTTGTTAGTAGTACCTGTAAAAACAGTAAAATTTACAGTGGCACATTTGAAGTTGCTGTGTAAGGTCCAATCCTGCAGTGCAATGATAGCAGGAGTTACATTAATGTACAGCTAGAACAACTTAGCACTTAATTAGTCCTTTGAGCTTGCATGGAATTGGCCAGATCTCATTATTACAAGTGTGTCCTTATGTGAGTAAAAGTTGAAGGGTTTGGCTTTACATTAATACATTTTTCAGCCTAGCCTAGCTTCAGCAGTTTCTAAAGTATCGCTCCAGGCAAAGTGGTAGGCTTCCCATATGCTGCACATTTCCAACTTAAAGTTCAGCTTGGCAATCTGAAACCACGTCTGACAGCAAATTTTCCCACCTAGGTACAGTGAGCTGCATTTAAGAGCACTGCTGTAATCACTGACATGGGAATCTTAAGATTTTCCCTGAAAAGCAGCAATGTTTACAGCAGTAATCATGAAGCAACATGCAAGCCACGCTCCCACACCACATTATGCACGTTCTCTCTCTGATGCTTTTCCTCTGCACTGCTCTTCCTGGTTGTACGGGGAGCCTTACACTGGAAAGCTTTTCCCATTACCCTGCTCAAACCCAAGACAGCTCTCTGAATGTAAATCCCAACAGAATGATGGGGGGGAAAGAATTATCGGTAGGTTAGCTCCACATTTTCACATTTTCAGGATAGTAGCCTGGAAGAGGCACTGGCAGTACTTGGACACCTCCACGGACCTCTTTCATGTAGTCATAATGTTGTCCTTGCAGATAAGCTACAGATATCTTAAAGGCCTCTGTTGGTTTTTGGTGGTTTTTGTTTTGGTTTTTGTTTTTGTTTGTTGTTGTTTTAAGCTGTGTGAATTGGGCAGAATCATCTTACGTGAAAAGCTCTGGAAGAAAGAGTTTTCCATGTGAGAGGAACAGCTCTAAAGCTCTTGGCCCTTGTGCTCCTGAGTTGAAGGGACATGAGGATGTGCAGACATAACCAGAGTGTGTGATACTAAGTCTATTCCTGGTAGCCACAGCTCTGCTATTTATAGCTATTGCCATGGTAAGGACAGGAAAGCAAGGGGCAGAGCCAAGGATTTCTGATCTGATTTAGACCTTGACCATCTCATCAGATATTGAGGCTGCAGCCAGCTCTCCTAGGTGGGCATAGTCCTTCTGCCTGATAAAGTGAGGAGAGTTTGGAAAATGAGGATGCTGCAGAGCTCCTTCCTGCCCTCTGTAACTTCTCGTTCCAAGCTGAGTGCCAACAGTGTCACTGCATGTCTCCCCCACTGCAACAAGATGAAATCTAAAACTTGGAAGTTGCAGTACCACCTTTGTGGAGGTTTCATGTTTAACCCTGCAAACTAGCATATGAATTCCAGAAGCATCTTCCTCAGCCACATGTGACGAGAATAACTGGGAGGGTTGCCTACCTTAGAGGGAAAATGCTGGAATTAAGTATCATAAGAAGAGGGATGAAAGAGAAAGACAGTTCACAATGCAATCCTCGAGGGAAGTTCCTTTTTATCCTACGTGGGAATGACCCAATCCAAAGTCAGCAAACAAGTGAAAATCATTTAATCTTAAATCAACCACACCTTGGAGGTGCCTTTTTGCAAAGGACTGATGTTATGCAAGGATTGGGGATAGAAATGTACCTAGTTTTCTCCTTTATGCAAGCAACGTTTCCAACAAGAAATAAATGCATTTAGAAGACAATGTTTCTCTTGTTTGGTGATTTATCATGATATTTCTGTTTATTTCACCCATTTAGTCTATCATACCTTGGACTACTATTATAAGGCACAGGCTACTCCCTCAAATGACACTTGACTACCAACTCCTTTGAAAAGGCATTACAGTCAGAAATTTTACCCTCAAGGAAACCTGGTCCATAGTGTCACAGATAATGTTAAAAAAAAAAAAAAAAATAAGATGGAAGCATCACACCTAATCAGTACCTTTAAGTTCTGGACATAATATAAATAAATTTATAAATGCAAATATAGAAAGATTAGAATATCAACAATTTTAACCACACCTGGATAGAACAGCTTGCCTCAGTAATGATGCTCATAAACCTACTGTCATCACTGAAGAAGTAACTTTTTCAGCAATGCAACCAACAAACAGCATTTTTTCATAATGAAGTTTAGACTAACCCACCACTTTGAATACCAAGTATGAACTCACTGAACTCTCTGCTACATAAATATGCAGAACTATAGTGATGAATGAAGGCAAAAGCAAGGCAAAGGCACTGCCTTTGTGTCAGGACAGAGGTTCATTGACAGGGAGTCAGCGCACAGCTGCATGAGGGATGTTGGCTGGCTAATTATATGATAGTTGTTACACGGATTTATAGACATTTGAAGACTGCAGCCTGCATAGAATTGTTCTTTCTGTTTTGTTCTAGTAAAAGAAAAAGCAGCAAGAGAAACATCGGCAACTAAACAAAAAACCTCTAATTAACATTTGTCATGTGCCCACTACAATATTATTAACTACACAAAGACAGGGCTTTGTTCGGATAGCTTAGGGTTTAATTTCCATGTTCAAAATCCAACTGTAGTTCCTCACCCTCAGATTATGTAAAAGCAGCCAAGTTTTTAAGCTCTGCTCACTGTGGATGACTCACGTTATTATACACTAACCACCAACACACTTTGTTTTTCCCCTTTGTTTTACACGCCTGAAGTGTTCTGGCTGGAGTTTGCCTTGTTCAGAGCTTGTACATTCTGGCATCC
>NW_026690383.1:0-35600 GCF_015227805.2 Hirundo rustica | reverse complement strand
AGACACAACCGCACACGGACACACAACCGCACACACGGACAAACAACCGCACACGGACACACAACCGCACACATGGACACACAACCGCACACGGACACACAACCGCACACAGACACACAACCGCACACACCCACACACAACCGCACACACGGACACACAACCGCACACGGACACACAACCACACACGGACACACAACCACACACGGACACACAACCGCACACACGGACAAACAACCGCACACGGACACCGGACGGGCAGAGACACAGCTGCACACACGGACACACAACCGCACACATGGACACACAACTGCACACGGACAAACAACCGCACAGGGACAACCGACACGCCCCCCCCCGGGGAGATGCACAACCGCACAGGGACACACGACACTCGCACACACGGAGGCACAGCCGCACACGAACAACCCTCATGTACACCCGCACACGGATGTTTGACAAGCGGAGGCACAACCGCACAGGGATGTGGCACAACCGGACAGGAACACACGGCACCCACAGGCACACGCAGATGCACAACCGCACACAAACAGCCCTCACACGGATGCACAACGGTGCACAACCAACCCTCACAGGGATGCACAACCGCACACAAACAGCCCTCACAGGGATGCACAGCCGCACACAGACAGCCCTCACACAACTCCCACACAGACGCAGAATCGCACACAAACAGGCAGAGGCACCACCAGACAGGAACACGCGACACAAGCACACGCAGAGGCACAACGGTGCACAACCAACCCTCACACGGATGCACAACAGTGCACAACCAACCTTCACACACGGATGCACAACCACACACAAACAACTCTCACGCAACTCCCACACGCGTGCACAACCACACAGGGATGTGGCACAACCGGACAGGAACACACGGCACTCACAAGCACACGCAGATGCACAACCGAACACGAACAACCCTCACACGGATGCACAGCCGCACACAGGCACTTGACAGGCAGAGGCACAACCGGACAGGAACGTGCGACGCTCACAAGCACACGCAGATGCACAACCGCACACGAACAACCGTCAACGGGTGCACAGCCGCGCACAAACAACCCTCACACAATTCCCACACGCGTGCACAACCGCGCACGGACAAACAACCCCCGCACAACCCTGACAACAGACGCGCCACCGCGCACGGACAAACAACCGGCCGAGGGACCGGACACAAACAACCGGCCGAGGGGCCCGACACAAACAACCGGCCGAGGGACCGGACACAAACAACCGGCCGAGGGGCTCGACACGCAGACGCGCACACGCGCGGGGACAAACAGCCGCACACGGAGGCGGCGGCGCGCGACCGTCACGCCAACGAACCCCCGCACGGACAAACAGCCGGACGCGCACAAACAACACCCCCCCCCCACCACCCCCGGCGGCCCTGCCACACCTGCACACGCAGTCACACGCAGTCACACGCCCGCACACGCACCCGTCACACTCACACCCGCACGGGGACACCCCCCCCAGACCCCCCCACCCCGGCACAAACACGCAGCCGCCCCCCCCCCCGCACCGCGTCACCCCCTCGGGGTGCAGCCCCCCCCCTCCAGGCAGCACTTTGGGGGGGCTGGGGGGGTGTCGGGTGACATTTGGGGGGGGCCAGAGCGGGGTCCCGGGCTGGGGGGGGATGTTTTGGGGTCCCGGGGGGGGGCGCGGAGCGGGGGGGGTGTTGCAGGGGGACGGGGCACTTTGGGGGGTCCCGGAGCACTTCGGGGGTCCCGAGGTGACACTTTGGGGGTGGCGCGAGGGTGTTTAGGGAGGGTCCGGGGGGCGTTGAGGGGCTTCGGGGGGGGGGGGGGCGTTTAGGGGGCGGGGGGGGTATTTAGGGGGTGGGCGTGACCCGGGGCAGTGCGGGGAGTGGGGGTCGCGTTCCCCCCGCCCTGACCCACCCCAGTCCGTGGGGCGCGGGGGTCGCGCCGGGGGTGGCACCGCGGTGACAGCGGCGGGCGCGGGGCCGGGGGCGGCGGGGGCGTGGGATGGAGCGGGGGGGGTCCCGGGGTGGGGGAGGGGGGTCCCGGAGCCCCGCGGGGGTCCCGGGGCGGGGGTGGGGGGGTCGTTACCGGGGCCTGTCCCGGGGCCGGTGATGTCGCGACGGCGGCGGCGGCGGCGGCACAAGATGGAGGCGGCGCGTTGGGCCCCGGGTGGGAGGGAGGGAGGGACCCCCCCGCCCCACGGCGCAGGGACACGGGGGGGACACGCGGGGGACACCGGGGGGACACCGGGGGGGACACCCCGGAAAGGGGGGTGGGGGGGGAATGGGGGGGCGAGGGGACAGAGGGACAAGTGGGACATGATGGGGGGGACACACGGCGGGGACACGGCTGGGGTGACAGTCGGGGGGACACGGGGGGACACGGGGGGGACACAGTCGGGGGGACACGGGGGGACACAGCCGAGGGGACACGGGGGGGACACGGCTGGGGTGACAGTCGGGGGGACACGGGGGGACACAGGGAAGGGGACACGGGGGGGACACGGCTGGGGTGACAGTCGGGGGGACACGGGGGGACACGGCTGGGGTGACATTCGGGGGGACACAGGGGGGACACGGGGGGGACACAAGGAAGGGGACACGATGGGGACACGGCTGGGGTGACAGTCGGGGGGACACAAGGAAGGGGACACGATGGGGACACGGCTGGGGTGACAGAGGGACACAAGCGGGGGTAAAAGTGGGGGGACAATGGGACACAACACGGGGGGACATTGGGAGGTAAAACCAGTGGGGCACAGGGGGACATTTGGGGGGCGCCGCTGTGGGGACAGGCAGTTGGGGGGACACGGAGGGGACAGGGACATAACCGGGGGACAGGCGGTGACAACCGGGGGACACGGGCAGGGTGGGGACATGAACAGGGCTGAGGGGACAGGGGCACAACCGAGGACACGAGTGGGGGACACGGATGAGGGACAGAGTGACACAGGGCTGGGGACACGAGCGCAGCACGCCGTGAGACACGGGGGACACTATGGGGCACAGGAGGGGACAGCTGGGGACACAGCTGGGGACAAATTGGGGGGCACAGCTAGGGACACGAGTCAAAACTGGGGACAAATTGGGGGACACAGCTAGGGACACGAGTCAAAACTGGGGACAAATTTGGGGACACGAGTCAAAACTAGGGACAAATTTGGGGACACAGCTAGGGACACAGCTAGGGACATGAGTCAAAACTGGGGACAAATTTGGGGACACAATGAGAGAAATGCGGACAAATTTTGGGATATAATTTGGGGACACAATGAGACAGAACTGGGGACAAATTTGGGGACACAATTTGGGGATACGAGAGAACTGGGGACAAATTTGGGGACACAATGAGACAGAACTGGGGACAAATTTGGGGACACAATAAGATCAAGGACACAGCGAGAGAGAGAGATGGGGCCAAACCCAAGGACACGGTGACACAACCGAGGACACGGCCGTGGTGGCACAGCACAGAACCGGGGACAAAGCGGTGACACAACGCCAGGGCCACCACAGCCACGGCCGGGTGTGGCCGAGACCCCGCTCTGGGTTTGGGGGGTTCAGTTGTCACTTGGGGTCGGTGTCACCTCGTGTCACGTTGTCACCGTGGAGTGGGGCTGTGTCACACAGTGTCACTGGGGTGTCACAGCCGTGTCACCTGTCACATTTTGTGTCCGGCTGTGCCGTGTGGGGTCACGGGTCAGGCTGCACCTTTGGGTTGTACCTCAGACAGTGTCACACGGTGTCACTGCGGTGCCACAGTTGTGTCACCCCGTGTGTCCGGCTGTGCCCACAGTCACGCCCTGTGACGTCGCACCCCGTGTCACCCAGCCCTGGTGACAAGGGGGAAACTCCCCCCACTCCTGACACCCCCAAATCCCCCCCTGCTCCCCAAATTGCTCCTTCTCTGCCCTCAAAATCGCCCCCAGCCCCTCGTGCTCCCCACAAAACGCCGTTTTCCTTCCTCCCAAATCTCCCCTCTCTGCTGTTCTTCCCCCAAATTCCCTTTTCTTGCCATAATTCTTCCCAACACCTCCTGCTCCTCCTTAATACCCCTCCCTGACCTTCAAATACCAAAGTTCTCTTTTTTCCCCTTTTTTTTCCTTAGTCCTTCCTGCCCCTCCAAAACTCCCCTCAACCATTTTTTTACTGCTCCGGTTGTCCCCCCCAAACCCGACTGCTGCCCCTAAACACCCCTGCTCTCCCTAAGCCCCACTCCTGCCCCCCTAAATCCCTCTCCTTCTATATAAACACTCCCGCCTCTCTAAATACCCCTTTCCTACCCCCATTATAAGCTGCTCCTGCTCTGCCAACATCTTCAAGCCATTAATTCCGCCCCCAACCCCTCCTGCCCCCTCAAATTCTCCCTTCTCTCTCCTAAAATACTCCTCCACTCCCACTGCGCCTCCCCCAGCCCCTTCCCCACCATCCCTCCGTCCCCTCCGGAACAGGCCCCAAAGCCTCGGCCTTTCCCGGCGGCCACGGCCGGGTCCGGAGCGCCGGGAGCGGCCGGGCCGGGCGGGCGAGGCCGGGGCTGCGCAGGCCGCGGCGGGAGCGGCGCTTCGCCCATTTCCGGCACCGTCCGCCTTTGCTTCGGAGCTGTTTTTCGTCGGATGTTCGACAATTTTCGGTGCCTTCCGCTCGTACTTCGGAATCTTTCGATAACTTCCGCCAGTGCTTCGGCCCGTTCCGTCTCTGTCCGTCAGCCTTCGAACGCCTCGGGTTAACTTCGATAATTTCCGTCACTCTCCGGAGTCTTCGGCGGTCTCTGCCCACTTCCGGCAGCGCTTCGGAAATCTCCGTCCTTCTCCGCCCGGTTCTGAGGTGACTTCGTCAACCTCGCTCCGCCCCCCCCCCCCGATCTCTCTGCTCTCGGGCTCCAGGGGGGCGGGATTTTAAAAATAAATTATTCATGAACCGATCCCACCGTGCTGGAAGCGAGGGGACCGACGGCGGCGCGTCCCGCGAGGGCTTCACGGAGCAGCCGCCGCCTCCTTCCCCCTTCCCCGCTCCTCTCTCGCCTCACGGACCGCAACGGGAGTCGCCGTTCCCTTCCCTTCCCGCCGCTCCTTTCCCGCTCATCCCCCCTTTTGCCGTTGAGGCGCTTGGTGCGCTCCGGCCGCGCCCCGCGGCGGCGCGCGGGGGCCGAGTCTATATAAGGCGGCGCCGGTGCCTCCTAGCGCTCAGTCGCGCCTCAGAGCGCGGAGCGGCCGCAGCGGAGGAAGGGGAAGCTCCGCTGCCGGCGGGGCTCCGTCAGGCGCCCGTTCCCGGTTCCCCGGTGGGGTTCCAACTCTTCCCCCAGCCCCTCCGTGAAGGGGTCGATTCCGAGCAGTCGGAGCGGCGCGAGGCCGCGGCCCCACCGGCGCCATGCACGGCGGGCCGCCCTCGGGCGACAGCGCCTGCCCGCTGCGCACCATCAAACGAGTCCAGTTCGGCATCCTGAGCCCCGATGAGATGGTACCGGGGCCGGGGCGGCGCGGACGGAACCGCGGGGCCCGCGGAGGGAGCGGGGCCGGCGGCTGAGGGCGAGCGGCGGCGGGAAATGGCGCCGGGGCAGCGAGAGCGGCGGGCGGAGAGGCCCCGGGCGAGGACAGCGCCCCCCACAGGCCCGGGGGGCTGAACGGGGGGCAGGGGAGAGCTCGGAGCGGGATTTGGGGGGGTCCTCAGGGCGTTCGGGGACACAAAAAAGCTTCTGCAAGGTGTTGGGGTACCCGGGGAGCCTCTGGAAGAGCATTGGGGTACCCGTGAGTGCCTCAGGATCTCCTGGCGGCGTTTTGGCGTCCCAAGGAGTGGCTGAGGGAACCTCGGGAAGAGTTTTGGGATCCCTGGGGGTCCCCAGGAGACCTCAGGGAAAAACGTTGGGGTGCCCTGGAGGCGTTTTGGGGTGCCTGGGAGGGTTTCAGAGTGTCCTGGAGGGGCTTTTGTGTCTCTGGAGCTGTTTGTGGAGACCTTGGAAGAGCTTTAGGCTGGTGCGAAGGAGATTTGGGGTGCCTGGAGGTTTTTAGGGGAGCTCTGGAAATGCTTTGGGGTGTCGTGGAGGAGTTTTGGGGCCCTGGAGAGATTTTGGGCTTCCTGGAAGTTGTTCAGAGATCCCAGGGCGGGTTTTGGGGTGATTGAGGTGTTTGTTGTCACCCGAGGAGGTCACTTGGGGTACCCGCCACCCTTTTAGGGGTGTTTTTGGATGAATTTGGGGCTCCCCAGGTGCCTCAGTTTCCCCGTTTCCCACCCCCAGAAACGGATGTCGGTGACCGAGGGGGGCATCAAGTACCCCGAAACCACCGAGGGGGGACGCCCCAAACTTGGGGGGCTCATGGACCCCCGGCAGGGCGTCATCGAGAGGACGGGGCGCTGCCAGACCTGTGCTGGTGAGTGAGGGGGGCGTCCTGAACCCCCAAATCCTCCTGGCAGGGGACCCCAAAGCCCCCCAAATCCTCCTGATCCCAAACCCCCAGATCTGAGCCTCGAAAGTCCCTCTCACAGAGGGTCCTGCACCCCTGAATTCTCACAGGGAGAGGCCTGAACCCTCAAATCTTCACTGAACCCCCTAAAGTTCCTCTGTTTGTGTGGGAAATTGTTGTGTTTTGGGGTGTCCTTGTTTTGTGTGGTTCTTTTTGAGGGGTTCCTTTCCCACCTCTCTTTCCCCCCAAAAGTTTCGGGTCCGTTTTTCCTTCAGCTCTGGGGGGATTCGGGAGTGGGGTCTCTATTTTTTGGTGGGGGTTTTTTTTGGAGCGTTTTGGGGTCTTCTTTTGTTTTTTTGGTGGGTTCTTCTTTTTGGGGGGGCTCCCCTCCCACCTCCTCAAATTTCACGTTTACTCCATTTTATTGAGGGAAATTTCCCTATTTTTGGGGAGCTTTCCTTCTCTCTTTTTAGGGATCTCTTTTTTGAGGGGGCGTTTTCCTTTTTTTGGTTGGTTTTTTTTTTGGGGGTGCGCGGGTTTGTGGTGCTCCCTCTTTTTTTAGGGCTGCTTCCTTCTCACTCCTCATCCCCCCCCCCACCAAAATCCCCCTCTATCCAATCCCCCCCCCAAATCCGAATTTGGGGTGTCCCCAGGGAACATGACGGAGTGTCCGGGCCACTTCGGCCACATCGAGCTGGCCAAGCCCGTGTTCCACGTGGGCTTCCTGGGGAAAACCATGAAAATCCTGCGCTGCGTCTGCTTCTTCTGCTCCAAGCTGCTCGTGGACTCGGTGAGACCCCAGAAAAACTCGGGGGGCGCCCCGAAATCAACGGGGGTGGCGCCTCTCTCGAGGGGGAGGTGACAGAACTCGGGGGGCACGTCAGGAGCTGTCGCCTCCCGCGCGGTGCCGGGAGCTCCGGAGATGCCGAGCACGGCGCCAGAGCCCCCCAAAATCCCCTTTTATCGCCCCGAAACCGACGAGCTGACCCCAGAGCGGCCTTTTCCTGACCCCAAACCCACGGCTTTTTTTGGGCAGAACAACCCCAAGATCAAGGACATCCTGGGCAAGTCCAAGGGGCAGCCCAAGAAGAGGCTGACGCACGTCTACGACCTGTGCAAGGGCAAGAACATCTGCGAGGGCGGCGAGGAGATGGACCACAAGTTCGGGGTGGAGCAGCCCGAGGGCGACGAGGACCTCACCAAGGAGAAGGTGGGCGCCCCTAAATTCCAGTTTGTGGCCCCAAAATTCCTTTTTGTGGCCCCAAAATCCCTTTTTATGGCCCCAAAATTCCAGTTGGTGGCCCCAAAATTCCTTTTTGTGGCCCCAAAATTCCTTTTTGTGGCTCCAAAATTCCTTTTTGGTGGCCCCAAAATTCCTTTTTGTGGCCCCAAAATTCCTTTTTGTGGCTCCAAAATTCCTTTCTGGTGGCCCCAAAATTCCTTTTTGTGGCCCCAAAATTCCTTTTTGTGGCCCCAAAATTCCTTTTTGTGGCCCCAAAATCCCTTTTTGTGGCCCCAAAATTCCTTTTTGTGGCTCCAAAATTCCTTTTTGGTGGCCCCAAAAGACCTTTTTGGTGGCTCCAAAATCCTCCCCGGTGGCCCCGGATTTTCTCTTTGTAACCCTGAAATTCCTGAGTTTTTTCTCTCCTTTTTTTCCCTCTCTTTTTCCTCCCCCTTTTTGTTTTGGTTTTCTTTCCCGTTTTAGGACCACGATGGCTGCAGCCAGTGCAAATCCTCGTTGTTAACTCAAATAATTTTCCATCTCTTTTCTTGTGTTTTTTTTTTTCTCCCTTTCGTATTTTTCTTCCTTTTTTCCCCTTATTTTAGGGTTTTGGTGGCTGCGAGTTGTACCAGTCTGCGTTATTACCACGTTATGAAACGTGTTAATATTTTTGTTGGTAGTGATTCCTTTTTTTTTCTTGTTTTTCCCCTTCTTTTTTCTTTTTTGTTTTCCATTTCTCCCACCCCTTTTCCACCCTTTTTCACTTTTTTTTTTCTCTTTCTCTTTTCCCAGGGCCACGGCGGCTGCAGGCGCTACTGGCCCCTTTCAATAACCCCAATAATTCCCATTTTTCACCGGTTTTCACCATTTTCCCCCATTTTCCTCTCGTTTCCCAGGGCCACGGCGGCTGCGGGCGCTACCGGCCCCTTTCAATAACCCCAATAATTCCCATTTTTCACTGTTTTTCACCATTTTTCACCGGTTTTCACCATTTTTTACCATTTCCCCCCGTTTCCCAGGGCCACGGCGGCTGCGGGCGCTACCGGCCCCTTTCAATAACCCCAATAATTCCCATTTTTCACCGTTTTTCACCATTTTTCACTGTTTTTCGCCGTTTTTTCACCATTTTTCCCCCATTTCCCAGGGCCACGGCGGCTGCGGGCGCTACCAGCCCCTTTCAATAACGCCAATAATTCCCATTTTTCATCATTTTTCACCATTTTTTACCATTTTCCCCCCATTTCCCAGGGCCACGGCGGCTGCGGGCGCTACCAGCCCCTTTCAATAACCCCAATAATTCCCATTTTTCACTGTTTTTTACCATTTTCCCCCCGTTCCCCAGGGCCACGGCGGCTGCGGGTGCTACCAGCCCCTTTCAATAACCCCAATAATTCCCATTTTTTACCATTTTTCACCGTTTTCCCCCATTTTCCCCCCGTTCCCCAGGGCCACGGCGGCTGCGGGCGCTACCAGCCCCTTTCAATAACCCCAATATTTCCAATTTTTCACCATTTTTCACCATTTTTCACCATTTTTCACGATTTTCCACCATTTTCCCCCCGTTTCCCAGGGCCACGGCGGCTGCGGGCGCTACCAGCCCCTTTCAATAACCCCAATAATTCCCATTTTTCACCATTTTTTACCATTTTTCACCATTTTCCCCCCGTTTCCCAGGGCCACGGCGGCTGTGGGCGCTACCAGCCTCTTTCAATAACCCCAATAATTCCCATTTTTCACCATTTTTCACCATTTTCCCCCCGTTTCCCAGGGCCACGGCGGCTGCGGGCGCTACCAGCCGCGCATCCGGCGCTCGGGGCTGGAGCTCTACGCCGAGTGGAAGCACGTCAACGAGGACTCGCAGGAGAAGAAGATCCTGCTGAGCCCCGAGCGCGTGCACGAGATCTTCAAGCGCATCTCGGACGAGGAGTGCTTCGTGCTGGGCATGGACCCCAAATTCGCCCGGCCCGAGTGGATGGTGTGCACCGTGCTGCCCGTGCCGCCGCTGTCCGTGCGCCCGGCCGTGGTCATGCAGGGCTCGGCCCGAAACCAGGTGGGGTTTGGGGGGGATTTGGGGGGGATTTGGGGGGATTTTGGGGTGTTTGTGGGTGATACTGGGTGATATTGGGGTCCCTGGGGCACCGTGCTGCCCGTGCCGCCGCTGTCCGTGCGCCCGGCCGTGGTCATGCAGGGCTCTGCCCGCAACCAGGTGGGGTTTGGGGGGGATTGGTGGGATTTGGGGTGATACTGGGTGATATTGGGGTGTTTGTGGGTGATATTGGGTGATATTGGGGTCCCTGGGGCACTGTGCTGCCCGTGCCGCCGCTGTCCGTGCGCCCGGCCGTGGTCATGCAGGGCTCTGCCCGCAACCAGGTGGGGTTTGGGGGGGATTTGGGGTGATTTTGTGGGGTTTTGGGGTGGTTTAGTGGGGTTTGGGGTGGTTTTGGGGTGATACTGGGTGATATTGGGGTCCCTGGGGCACCGTGCTGCCCGTGCCGCCGCTGTCCGTGCGCCCGGCCGTGGTCATGCAGGGCTCGGCCCGCAACCAGGTGGGGTTTTGGGGTGATTTTTTGGGGTGATTTTGTGGGGTTTTGAGGAGGTTTGGAGGTGATTTTGTGGGGTTTTGGGGTGATTTTGTGGTGTTTTGGAGTCCCTGGGGCACCGTGCTGCCCGTGCCCCCACTTGTCAGTGTGCCCGGTCACGCAGGGCTCTGCCCACAGCCAGGCGGGGTTTTGGGGTGATTTTTTGGGGTTTTGGGGGGATTTTGTGGGGTTTTGGGGTGGTTTAGTGGGGTTTTGAGGAGGTTTTGGGGAGATTTTGTGGGGTTTTGGGGTCCCTGGGGCACCGTGGTGCCCGTGCCGCCGCTGTCAGTGTGCCCGGTCACACAGGGCTCTGCCCGGAACCAGGCGGGGTTTTGGGGTGATTTTTTGGGGTGATTTTATGGGGTTTTGGGGTGATTTTATGGGGTTTTGGGGGGATTTCGTGGGGTTTTGAGGAGGTTTTGGGGAGATTTTGTGGTGTTTTGGGGTCCCTGGGGCACCGTGGCGCCCGTGCCGCTGCTGTCAGTGTGCCCGGTCGTGCAAGGCTCTGCCCGGAACCAGGCAGGGTTTTGGGGTGATTTTTTGGGGTGATTTTATGGGGTTTTGGGGTGATTTTATGGGGTTTTGAGGAGGTTTGGAGGTGATTTTATGGGGTTTTGGGGTGATTTTGTGGGGTTTTGGGGTCCCTGGGGCACCGTGCTGCCCGTGCCCCCGCTGTCAGTGTGCCCGGTCACGCAGGGCTCTGCCCGTAGCCAGGCGGGGTTTTGGGGTGATTTTATGGGGTGATTTTATGGGGTTTTGGGGGCATTTCGTGGGGTTTTGAGGAGGTTTGGAGGTGATTTTTGGGGGTGATTTTGTGGTGTTTTGGGGTCCCTGGGGCACCGTGCTGCCCGTGCCCCCACTGTCAGTGTGCCCGGTCACGCAGGGCTCTGCCCGCAGCCAGCTGGGCGCTGGGGCAGCTTTTGTGGGGTCTCTGGTGCCTTTTGGGGTCTCCCCACTTTCTGGGGTCCCCGATCCCCCTCCTGGCCTCCCCCCCTGACGTCCTTTGGGGCGTCCCCGTTTCTTGCGCCCCAAACCCTTCCTGCTCCTTTCCCGCCGCCCTTTGGGCTTTCTCCCCTCCCCTCATCCCTGCAAAACCCCCCGTGGCCGAACTTTGGGGGCTCCCCCCGCTAATTCCGGGGCGTCCCCAGGATGACCTGACCCACAAACTGGCCGACATCGTCAAGATCAACAACCAGCTGCGGCGCAACGAGCAGAACGGCGCGGCCGCGCACGTCATCGCCGAGGACGTCAAGCTGCTGCAGTTCCACGTGGCCACCATGGTGGACAACGAGCTGCCCGGCCTGCCCCGGGTGAGGGACGGCGTTTGGGGGGTCTCAGAGGGGTTTTGGGGGGTCTCAGAGGGGTTTTAGGGGGTCTCAGAGGGGTTTTGGGGGGTCACAGAGGGGTTTTGGGGTGTGACACAAGCTGAGGTCACACCAGTGGGTGTCAAACGGCTGCAGTTCCAGGTGGACCATGAGCTGCTCAGGCGTACAGGGGATGTGCAGGAGATCTCAGAGGGGTTTTGGGGGGGTCTCAGAGGGCTTTTGGGGGGCTCAGAGGGCTTTTGGGGTGGCATAAGCTGAGCTCACACCCATGGATGTCAGATGGATCCAGTTGCATGTGACCACCGTGGTGGACCCTGAGCTGCTCAGGAGTACAGGGGGTGTCCAGGGGGTCTCAGAGGGGATTTGGGGGGTCTCAGGGGGGTTTTAGGGGGTCACAGAGGGGTTTTGAGGGGTCTCAGAGGGGTTTTAGGGGGTCACAGAGGGGATTTGGGGAGTTTTGAGGGGTCACAGATGGGACACAAAAGGGACAAGCAAGAACAGAGCACCCCAGGAACTCCCTGAGCCCCCCCAAAACCCCAACAGGAGCTGGGGGAGCGGGATCGCTTTGTGTCCCCCAGCCCACCCCAAACCTTGGGGTGATTTTGGGGGGTCAGCCCCCCTTTTTCTGCCCTCCCCAGGCCCTGCAGAAATTGGGGATCCCCAAATGCGTTTTGTTCCCTCCCTGAGCCCCCACAAGAACCCAGGGACAGATCCCAGGGTGATCCATTTGTGTCCCTCAATAGATTCTGGATTTTTGGGGTGATTTTGGGGGGTCAAACCCCCCCTGACCCCCCATTTCCTGCCTCCCCCAGGCCATGCAGAAGTCGGGGCGCCCCTTGAAGTCCCTGAAGCAGCGGCTGAAGGGGAAGGAGGGCCGGGTCCGGGGGAACCTCATGGGCAAGCGCGTGGATTTCTCCGCCCGCACCGTCATCACCCCCGACCCCAACCTGGCCATCGACCAGGTGGGAGTGCCGCGCTCCATCGCCGCCAACATGACCTTTGCCGAGATCGTCACCCCCTTCAACATCGACAGGTGCGATTTGGGGGGGCTTAGGGCGGATTTGGGGTGTTTGTAGGGGATTTGTGGGGGTTTGGGGTGGGAGTGCCGCGCTCCATCGCCGCCAACATGACCTTTGCCGAGATCGTCACCCCCTTCAACATCGACAGGTGCGATTTGGGGGGGCTTAGGGGGTGTTTGGGGGGTGTTTGGGGTGTTTGTAGGGGATTTGTGGGGGTTTGGGGTGGATTTTTGGGGGTTTGGGGTGGATTTATGGAGGTTTGGGGTGGATTTATGGAGGTTTGGGGTGGATTTATGGGGGTTGGGGGTGGATTTTTGGGGGTTTGAGGTGGATTTATGGAGGTTTTGGGGTGGGTATCTCCTGCTCCATCACCATCACTGTGACGTCTGGTGAGATCATCACCTTTCAACAGTGACTGGGGGTTTTGGGGTGAATTTGGGGAGCTTTGGGGCAGATTTGGGAGGATTTGGGGTGAATTTGGGGAGGTGTCCAGTGCGGTTGGAGAACTCTTGAGGGAGTTCAGAGAGATTTAAGGGTAACGGGGATTAAATTAAAGTGGTTTTGGGGGCATTTGTGGGATTTTAGGAGAGCTCTGGGGCAGTTTTGGGGCGGTTTGGGGCAGCTTTGGGGTGTTTGGGGCAGCTTTGGGGTGGTTTGGGGCAGTTCTGGGGTGGTTTGGGGCAGTTCTGGGGTGGTTTGGGGCAGCTTTGGGATGATTTGGGGGTGGTTTGGGGGCAGTTTTGGGGTGATTTGGGGCAGCTTTGGGGTGGTTTGGGGCAGCTTTGGGGTGGTTTGGGGCAGCTTTGGGATGATTTGGGGGTGGTTTGGGGCAGCTTTGGGATGATTTGGGGCAGCTTTGGGATGATTTGGGGCAGCTTTGGGGTGGTTTGGGGCAGTTCTGGGGTGGTTTGGGGCAGTTCTGGGGTGGTTTGGGGCAGTTTTGGGGTGATTTGGGGCAGTTCTGGGGTGGTTTGGGGCAGTTCTGGGGTGGTTTGGGGCAGCTTTGGGGGTAGTTTGGGGCAGTTTTGGGGTGGTTTGGGGCAGTTTTGGGGTGGTTTGGGGCAGCTTTGGGGTGGTTTGGGGCAGTTTTGGGGTGATTTGGGGCAGTTTTGGGGTGGTTTGGGGCAGTTCTGGGGTGGTTTGGGGCAGTTCTGGGATGATTTGAGAGCGTTTTGGGGTCGCTGTGGGGTTTGGCACCGTTAACGATCGAACACAGGGATTTGTAGGGGTGACTTTGGGATTGCTTTCCGCCGATCCCAACAGCCCAAACCGACCCCAAACCCCCTTCAAACCCCTCTGCTCCATCTCGGGGCGACCCCCCGCGCCCCCAAACGCCCCTAAATCCCCCCGAACGCCCTCAGGCTGCAGGAGCTGGTGCGCAGGGGGAACAGCCAGTACCCGGGGGCCAAGTACATCATCAGGGACAACGGCGACAGGATCGACCTCCGCTTCCACCCCAAACCCAGCGACCTGCACCTGCAGATCGGATACAAGGTCGGCGCCCCAAAAAACCCGGGGGACGCCGAGCTCCGGCTGTGCACCCCCCGGCTGCCGGGGGGTCTTGACTTTGGGGTGTAGAGCTCTGGATTTGGGGTTCAGTTCCTGATTTTGGGGTGTAGAGCTCGGGATTTGGGGTTCAGAGCTCGGGATTTAGGGTTCAGTTCCTGATTTTGGGGTGTAGAGCTTGGGATTTGGGGTTCAGTTCCCGATTTTGGGGTGTAGAGCTTGGGATTTGGGGTTCAGAGCTCGGGATTTGGGGTCAGTTCCCGATTTTGGGGTGTAGAGCTCTGGATTTGGGGCTCAGAGATCTGGATTTGGGGTTTAGAGCTCGGGATTTGGGGTTCAGTTCCCAATTTTGGGGTGTAGAGCTCGGGATTTGGGGTCAGTTCCTGATTTTGGGGTGTAGAGCTCAGGATTTGGGGTTCAGAGCTCGGGATTTGGGGTCAGTTCCTGATTTTGGGGTGTAGAGCTCAGGATTTGGGGTGTAGAGGTTGGGATTTGAGGTTCAGTTCCCCTTTTTGGGGCTCAGAGCTCTGGATTTGAAGTTTAGAGCTCTGGGTTTTGGGTCAGTTTCTGATTTTGGGGTTCAGAGCTCTGGATTTGGAGTTTAATTCCTGATTTTGTGGCTCAGAGCTCTGAAATTTTGGGATCAGTCCCTGTTTTTGGGGTTCAAATCCTAATTTTTGTGCTCAGCACTCTGGATTTGGGGCTCAGTCCCTGATTTTGGGGTTCCCAAGCCTAGATTTGGGCTTCAGCCCATAATTTTGGGTTTAAATCTCTGAAATTCGGGGCTCAATCCTCAATTTTGGCCTCCGCCGCTGCCGGGGAGCGAATTTAACCCCCGACCCCTCATTTTCCTTGCTCCGACTCCGCCGTTTTTTTGAGGGGGAAGCGCCGTTTTCGGGGTGTCCCCCGTTTTTGGGGTGTCCCCCTGACGTCTGGGGGGGTTTGGGGACAGGTGGAGCGTCACATGTGCGACGGGGACATCGTCATCTTCAACCGGCAGCCCACGCTGCACAAGATGTCCATGATGGGCCACAGGGTCAGGATCCTGCCCTGGTCCACCTTCCGTCTGAACCTGAGGTAAAGCACCCCAAAAATCCCAAAATTAACCCAAAATTAACCCAAAATTAACCCAAATCCTGCTCTGGTCCGCCTTCCGTCTGAACCTGAGGTAAAACACCCCAAAAAATCCCAAAATTAACCCAAAATTAACCCAAATTAACCCAAAATTAACCCCCAAATCCTGCCCTGGTCCACCTTCCGTCTGAACCTGAGGTAAAGCGCCCCAAAAATCCCAAAATTAACCCAAATTAACCCAAAATTAACCCAAATCCTGCTCTGGTCCACCTTCCGTCTGAACCTGAGGTAAAGCACCCCAAAAATCCCAAAATTAACCCAAAATTAACCCAAAATTAACATAAATCCTGCTCTGGTCCACCTTCCGTCTGAACCTGAGGTAAAGCGCCCCAAAAATCCCAAAATTAACCCAAATTAACCCAAAATTAACATAAATCCTGCCCTGCTCCACCTTCCGTCTGAACCTGAGGTAAAACACCCCAAAAATCGCAAAATTAACCCAAAATTAACATAAATCCTGCCCTGCTCCACCTTCTGTCTGAACCTGAGGTAAAGCGCCCCAAAAATCCCAAAATTAACCCAAATTAACCCAGAATTAACATAAATCCTGCTGTGGTCCACCTTCCGTCTGAACCTGAGGTAAAGCGCCCCAAAAATCCCAAAATTAACTCAAAATTAACCCGAAATTAACATAAATCCTGCCCTGGTCCACCTTCCGTCTGAACCTGAGGTAAAGCACCCCAAAAATCCCAAAATTAACCCAAATTAACCCAAAATTAACCCAAAAAACTTGTCCTGCTTCACCTTCTGTCTGAACCTGAGGTAAAACACCCCAAAAATCCCAAAATTAACCCAAATTCACCCAAAATTTACATAAATCCTGCCCTGGTCCACCTTCCGTCTGAACCTGAGGTAAAGCACCCCAAAAATCCCAAAATTAACCCAAATTAACCCCAAATTTAACCTAAGTCCTGCTCTGCTTCACTTTCTGTTCAGATTTGAGGTAAAACGTCCCCAAAATGTCCCCCAAAAATCCCAAAATGGCCCCCAAATCCTTCCCCTGACCGGAGCCTGCTGCAGGTCCCAGCCCCACGGATGTCCCCGGTGTCCCTCAGTGTCCCCAATGTCCCCCAATGTCCCTCAGTGTCCCCAATGTCCCCCAATGTCCCTCAGTGTCCCCCAATGTCCCCGATGTCCCCGGTGTCCCCAATGTCCCTCAGTGTCCCTCATTGTCCCCAATGTCCCCAATGTCCCCATGGTGTCCCCGATGTCCCCGATGGTGTCCCATATCCCTGATGTCCCCGATGTCCCCACGATGTCACCACGCCCTACAACGCCGACTTTAAGGGCGACTGCCCCGTGTCCCTGCTGTGTCCCTGCTGTGTCCCTGCTGTGTCCCTGATGTGTCCCTGATGTGTCCCCGATGGTGTCCCCAGTGTCCCCGATGTCCCCAGTGTCCCTGGTGTCTCATGTCCCACATTCACAATGTCCCCACAATGTCCCCAATGTCCCTGGTGTCCCCCATGTCCCCACAACGTCCCCCATGATGTCACCACGTCCTGCAACAGCGACTTTGACGGTGATGAGATGAACCTGCCCCAGTGTCTCTGCTGTGTCCCATATCCCCAATGTCCCTGGTGTCCCCAATGTCCCCACGATGTCCCATATCCCCAATGTCCCCAATGTCCCTGGTGTCCCCACGGTGTCCCCATGGTGTCCCCTGTCCTATGTCCCTGATGTCCCTGGTGTCCCATGTTCCATATCCCCAGTGTCCCCAATGTCCCCACGGTGTCCCCAATGTCCCTGGTGTCCCATGTCCCACATCCCCAATGTCCCCACAATGTCCCGATGTCCCCAGTGTCCCATGTCCCATATCCACGATGTCCCTGATGTCCCCCATGTCCCCATGGTGTCACATGTCCCATATCCGCAATGTCCCCACAATGTCCCTGGTGTCCCTGATGTCCTCAATGTCCCCATGGTGTCCCATGTCCTATGTCCCTGATGTCCCCAATGTCCCCACGGTGTCCCCAATGTCCCTGGTGTCCTAGATCCCTGATGTCCCCAGTGTCCCTGGTGTCCCATATCCCCAATGTCCCTGGTGTCCCCAATGACCCCAATGTCCCATATCCCCAATGTCCCCAGTGTCCCCATGGTGTCCCTGATGTCCCCACGGTGTCCCCTGTCCTATGTCCCTGATGTCCTAGATCCCTGATGTCCCCATGGTGTCCCCGCAGCGTCACCACGCCCTACAACGCCGACTTTGACGGCGACAAGATGAACCTGCCCCATGTCCCTGCTGTGTCCCCAATGTCCCCAATGGTGTCCCCAGTGTCCCCACGGTGTCCCCAATGTCCCCAATATCCCTGATGTCCCTGCAGCGTCACCACGCCCTACAACGCCGACTTTGACGGTGATGAGAGGAACCTGCCCCATGTCCCTGGTGTGTCCCCAATGTCCCCAATATCCCCAATGTCCCCACGGTGTCCCCGCAGCGTCACCACGCCCTACAACGCCGACTTTGACGGCGACGAGATGAACCTGCCCCAATGTCCCCATGGTGTCCCCAGTGTCCCCGATGTCCCTGGTGTCCCCAATGTCCCCACGGTGTCCCCAATATCCCTGATGTCCCCACGGTGTCCCCGCAGCGTCACCACGCCCTACAACGCCGACTTTGACGGCGACGAGATGAACCTGCACCTGCCGCAGTCGCTGGAGACGCGCGCCGAGATCCAGGAGCTGGCCATGGTGCCCAGGATGATCGTCACCCCCCAGAGCAACCGGCCCGTCATGGGCATCGTGCAGGACACGCTGACGGCCGTGCGCAAGTTCACCAAGAGGGACGTCTTCCTTGAGAGGGTCCGTGGCTACTGTGGCTTTGGGGTGGTTTGAGGTGGTTTTGGGGTGATTTCAGATGGTTTTGGGGTGGTTTGAGGTGGTTTTGGGGTGATTTTTGGTGGGTTATGGTGGTTTTGGGGGTTTCTGGTGCCGTTGTGTGGGACACGGTGATGGCCGTGCGCAAGTTCCCCAGAAGCGATCTCTTCCTCGAGAGGGTCCGTGCCTGGGGTTGGATTTTGGGGTTGGTTTCTGGTGTTTCTGGTGGTTTTGGGGTGGGATCTCTGGGTTTTTCTCAATGACACCTTTGGGGTGTCCCTCAGGGCGAGGTGATGAACCTGCTGATGTTCCTGTCCATGCAGGACGGGGATTTTGGGATCTCTGTGGGTTCTCCTGGATTGGTGACACCTTTGGGGTGTCCCTCAGGGCGAGGTGATGAACCTGTTGATGTTCCTGTCCACGTGGGACGGGGATTTTGGGATGTTTTGGGATCTCTGTGGGGTCTCCTGGATCGGTGACACCTTTGGGGTGTCCCTCAGGGCGAGGTGATGAACCTGCTGATGTTCCTGTCCACGTGGGACGGGGATTTTGGGATCTCTGTGGGTTCTCCTGGATCGGTGACAGTTTTGGGGTGTCTTTGGGGTGTCCCTCAGGGCGAGGTGATGAACCTGCTGATGTTCCTGTCCACGTGGGACGGGGATTTTGGGAAGTTTTGGATCTCTGTGGGTTCTCCTGGATCGGTGACCCCTTTGGGGTGTCTTTGGGGTGTCCCTCAGGGCGAGGTGATGAACCTGCTGATGTTCCTGTCCACGTGGGACGGCAAGGTGCCCCAGCCGGCCATCCTGAAGCCGCGGCCGCTGTGGACCGGGAAGCAGATCTTCTCGCTCATCATCCCCGGCCACATCAACTGCATCCGCACGCACAGCACCCACCCCGACGACGAGGACAGCGGCCCCTACAAGCACATCTCCCCCGGGGACACCAAGGTGGGCCGTGGGAGGGGGTCTGGGGGGGGCTTTGGTGGGGTCTGAGGGGGCTTTGGGGTGGTCTGAGGGGGCTTTGGTGGGGTCTGAGGGGGCTTTGGGGTGGTCTGAGGGGGCTTTGGGGTGGTCTGAGGGGGCTTTGGTGGGGTCTGAGGGGGCTTTGGTGGGGTCTGAGGGGGCTTTGGGGTGGTCTCAGGGGGCTTTGGTGGGATCTGAGGGAGCTTTGGGGTGGTCTCAGGGGGCTTTGGTGGGGTCTCAGGGAGGTTTGGGGTGGTTTGAAAGTGATTTGGGATTTTTGGGGTGTTCTGAGGGTGATTTGGGGTGGTTTGAGGGAGCTCTGTTGGGATCTCAGGGAGCTTTGGTGGGATCTCAGGGTGCTTTGGGATGATCTCAGGGTGCTTTGGTGGGATCTGAGGGGGCTCCGATGGGATCTGAGGGAGCTTTGGGGTGGTTTGAGGGGGCTCTGGTGGGATCTGAGGGGGCTCCGATGGGATCTCAGCGAGCTCTGATGGGATCTCAGGGTGCTTTGGGATGATCTCAGGGGGCTCCAATGGGATCTCAGGGTGCTCTGGGATGATCTGAGGGAGCTTTGAGGAGATCTCAGGGAGCTTTGGGATGTTCTGAGGAGGTTTTGGTGGGACGCTCTCTGGTCTCAGACACCTTTGCAGACTTTGGTGGGATCTCAGGGTGCTTTGGGATGATCTGAGGGAGCTTTGAGGACATCTCAGGGGGCTTTGGGATGATCTCAGGGAGCTTTGGGATGATCTCAGGGAGCTTTGATGGGATCTCAGGGAGCTTTGGGATGATCTGAGGGAGCTTTGAGGACATCTCAGGGAGCTTTGGGATGATCTCAGGGTGCTCTGGTGGGATCTCAGGGAGCTCTGGGATGTTCTGAGGAGGTTTTGGTGGGACGCTCTCTGGTCTCAGACGCCTTTGCAGACTTTGGTGGGATCTGGGGTGGTTTCTGGGGTGCTCCGCGTGGGTCCCGGGCTCTCCCCGGCCCCGTGACTCCCGACCCCATCGGTGTCCCCTCGCCCAGGTGATCGTGGAGAACGGGGAGCTGATCATGGGCATCCTGTGCAAGAAGTCCCTGGGGACGTCGGCCGGGTCCCTGGTGCACATCTCCTACCTGGAGATGGGCCACGACACCACGCGCCTCTTCTACAGCAACATCCAGACCGTCATCAACAACTGGCTGCTCATCGAGGGTCAGCGCCGCCCGCGGCTCCTGGTGGCATCTGAGGGGGCTTTGGGCACCCGGGGACCTCCTCGGGTCCCAGCTTGGGGCTCTTGGACGTGGTTCTTGAGGTCCTGGTGGTCCCTGGATCCCTTTATTTGGGACTGGGTGGGGCTAGGACCCTTCTTGATGGCATCTAACGGGGGTTTGGGCACCCTGGGACCTCCTCAGGTCCCAGCTTGGTGGAGCCCTGGGGCTTTTGAACCCTGTTCTTGAGGTCCTGGTGGTTCTTGGACCTCTTTTTTGGGGGATTTCAGGGGGTTTGGGGCAGTTCCTGGAGGATCTCAGGGGGTTTGGGGCAGTTCTTGGAGGATCTCAGAGGGGTTTTGGTGGTTCCTGAAGGATCTCAGAGGGTTTGGGGCAGTTCCTGGAGGATCTCAGAGGGTTTGGAGCAGCTCCTGGAGCATCTCTGTGGGTTTTTGGTGATTCCTGAAGGATCTCAGGGGGTTTGGAGCAGCTCCTGGAGGATCTCTGTGGGTTTTTGGTGGTTCCTGAAGGATCTCTCTGGGTTTTGGGTGGTTCCTGTGGAGCTTCTTTGGATTTTCTCGACCTCCTGAGGTGATTCTGGGAGCTGTCCCCGCCCCACGTCCCCCGAGTTTGGGGTCACCAGACGTCCCCCCGCAGGTCACACCATCGGCATCGGGGACTCCATCGCCGACGCCAAGACCTACCAGGACATCCAGAACACCATCAAGAAGGCCAAGCAGGACGTCATCGAGGTGAGGTCCTGGGGAGGCTTCTGAAGGATCTCAGGGGGTTTGGGATGGTTCCTGGAGGATCTCAGGGGGTTTGGAGCAGCTCCTGGAGGATCTCAGGGGGTTTGGAGCAGTTCCTGAAGGATCTCAGGGGGTTTGGAGCAGCTCCTGGAGGATCTCAGGGGGTTCGGGGCAGTTAGTGGAGGACCTCTCTGGGTTTTTGGTGGTTTCTGGAGAATCTCAGGGGGGTTTTGGTGATATCCTGGAGGATCTCGGGGGTTTTGGTGGTTCCTTGCAGTTCCTGGAGGATCTCAGGGGGGGTTTGGTGGTTTCTGGAGGATCTCAGGGGGGTTTTGGTGATATCCTGAAGGATCTCAGAGCATTTTGGATGGTTCCTGGAGGATCTCAGGGGGGTTTTGGTGATATCCTGAAGGATCTCAGAGCATTTTGGATGGTTCCTGAAGGATCTCAGAGCGTTTTGGATGGTTCCTGGAGGATCTCAGGGGGGTTTTGGATGGTTCCTGAAGGATCTCAGGGGGGTTTTGGTGGTTCCTGGAGGATCTCAGGGGGTTTCGAGCGGTTCCTGTGGAGTTCTTTGGGGTTTTTTGAGCTGCTCAGGAGGCGTTGCCCATCCGTGGGCGCCCCTCTGACCCTTTCCGGGTGGTGTCTGGGCTCTCCAGGTGATCGAGAAGGCCCACAACAACGAGCTGGAGCCCACCCCGGGCAACACCCTGCGGCAGACCTTCGAGAACCAGGTGAACCGCATCCTCAACGACGCCCGCGACAAGACCGGCTCCTCGGCGCAGAAGTCCCTGTCCGAGTACAACAACTTCAAGTCCATGGTGGTCTCGGGGGCCAAGGGCTCCAAGATCAACATCTCCCAGGTTTGGGGCCTTCCAGGAGATCTTGGGGGGGTTTGGGGAGGTTCCTGGGGGATCTCGGGAGGTTTTGGAGGCTCTCAGTGGGTTTTTGGCAGTTCCTGAAGGATCTCAGGAGGGTTTTGGAGGCTCTCAGTGGGTTTGGAGCAGTTCCTGGTGGATCTCCGGAGGGTTTTGGAGGCTCTCAGTGGGTTTTTGGCAGCTCCTGGTGGATCTCCAGAGGGTTTTGGAGGCTCTCAGTGGGTTTGGAGCAGTTCCTGGTGGATCTCAGCAGGTTTTGGAGGATCTCAGTGGGTTTTTGGCAGTTCCTGGTGGATCTCAGGAGGGTTTTGGAGGATCTCAGTGGGTTTGGAGCAGTTCCTGGTGGATCTCAGGAGGGTTTTGGAGGCTCTCGGTGGGTTTTTGGCAGTTCCTGAAGGATCTCAGGAGGGTTTTGGAGGATCTCAGCATTATTTTGCTGGTTCCTGGAGGATCTCAGGAGGTTTTGGAGGCTCTCAGTGGGTTTGGAGCAGTTCCTGGTGGATCTCAGGAGGGTTTTGGAGGATCTCAGTGGGTTTGGAGCAGTTCCGGGCAGATCTCAGGAGGGTTTTGGAGGATCTCAGTGGGTTTGGAGCAGTTCCTGGTGGATCTCAGGAGGGTTTTGGAGGATCTCAGTGGGTTTGGAGCAGTTCCTGGTGGATCTCCAGAGGGTTTTGGAGGATCTCAGTGGGTTTGGAGCAGTTCCTGGTGGATCTCAGGAGGGTTTTGGAGGCTCTCAGTGGGTTTTTGGCAGTTCCTGGTGGATCTCAGGAGGTTTTGGAGGCTCTCAGTGGGTTTGGAGCAGTTCCTGGCAGATCTCAGCAGGTTTTGGAGGATCTCAGGGTTATTTTGGTGGTTCCTGGAGGATCTCAGGTGGCTTTGAAGGATCTCAGTGGGTTGTAGCAGTTCCTAGCAGACCTCAGCGGGTTTTAGCCGATTCCCCCGGAGCTCCCTGAAGCTTTCCCCCGTTCCCCGATCTCGCGCGCGGTGTTCCAGTTCCCGTTCCCCATCCCCGTTCCCATCCCCACTGTCCCCAGTGTCCGCAGTGTCCCAATGTCCCCACTGTCCCCACTGTCCCCACTGTCCCCAGTGTCCCCACTGTCCCCAATGTCCCCACTGTCCCCACTGTCCCCAATGTCCCCAATTCCCCCACTGTCCCCACTGTCCCCATTGTCCCCACTGTCCCCACTGTCCCCAGTGTCCCCCCGTGTCCCCACTGTCCCCAGCTGTCCCCATTGTCCCCAATGTCCCCAATGTCCCCATTGTCCCCACTGTCCCTGCTGTCCCCAATGTCCCCACTGTCCCCACCGTCCCGTCCCCATCCCCATTCCCGTCCCATCCCCGTGCCGTGTCCCCACTGTCCCATCCCTGTCCCCGTGCCGTGTCCCCACCGTCCCCGTGCCGTGTCCCCACCGTCCCGTCCCCATCCCCGTCCCGTCCCCGTTCCCGTCCCCGTCCCCGTGCCGTGTCCCCACCATCCCATCCCCATTCCCATCCCTGTCCCCGTGCCGTGTCCCCACCGTGCCGTGTCCCCACCGTCCCCTCAGGTGATCGCCGTGGTGGGCCAGCAGAACGTGGAGGGCAAGCGCATCCCCTTCGGCTTCAAGCACCGCACGCTGCCGCACTTCATCAAGGACGACTACGGCCCCGAGAGCCGCGGCTTCGTGGAGAACTCGTACCTGGCGGGGCTGACGCCCACCGAGTTCTTCTTCCACGCCATGGGCGGGCGCGAGGGCCTCATCGACACCGCCGTCAAGACGGCCGAGACCGGTCAGTGCCGCCGCCGCCGCGTCCCCGAGTGCCACCGCCCCGTCCCCGAGTGCCACCGCCGCCACCGTGTCCGCACGTGCCACCACTGCCACTGTGTCCCCACGTGCCACCGCCGCGTCCCCGAGTGCCACCGCCGTGTCCCCGAGTGCCACCGCGGCCACTGCGTCCCCAAGTGCCACCGCCACATCCCCGAGTGCCACCGCCCCGTCCCCGAGTGCCACCGCCACCACTGTGTCCCCGAGTGCCACCGCCGCGTCCCCGAGTGCCACCGCCACATCCCCGAGTGCCACCGCCCCGTCCCCGAGTGCCACCGCCACCACTGTGTCCCCGAGTGCCACCGCCACATCCCCGAGTGCCACCGCCCCGTCCCCGAGTGCCACCGCCACCACTGTGTCCCCGAGTGCCACCGCCGCGTCCCCGAGTGCCACCGCCACATCCCCGAGTGCCGCCGCCACATCCCTGAGTGCCACTGCCACAACCCCGAGTGCCACCGCGGCCACCGTGTCCCCAAGTGCTACTGCCACATCCCTGAGTGCCACTGCCACTTCCCTGAGTGCCACTGCCACATCCCCAAGTGCCACCACTGCCACCGTGTCCCCGAGTGCCACCGCCCCGTCCCCGAGTGCCACCGCCGCGTCCCCGAGTGCCATCACCGTGTCCCCGAGTGCCACCGCCATGTCCCCGAGTGCCACCGCCACGTCCCCGAGTGCCACCGCCACGTCCCCGAGTGCCACCGCCACATCCCCGAGTGCCACCACCGCCGCCGTGTCCCCGAGTGCCACCGCCACATCCCCGAGTGCCACTGCTGCCACTGTGTCCCCGAGTGCCACCGCCGTGTCCCTGAGTGCCACCACGGCCACCGTGTCCCCGAGTGCCACCGCCGCCACCGTGTCCCCGAGTGCCACCGCCACGGTGTCCCCGAGTGCCACCGCCGCCGCCCTGTCCCCAAGTGCCACCGCCCTGTCCCCAAGTGCCACCGCCGGGGGCCTCCAGAACCCTGAAACGGCGGCCTGGAGACACCGAGGGCTCCAAAAGCCTCCCCAGATGGCTCCAGGAGACACAAAAACCTCCCCAGATGTCTCCAGGGTTCCCAAAAACCTCCTCAGATGGCTCCAGGGCTCCCAACACCTCCCCAGATGGCTCCTGGAGAGCCCAAACCTTCCCCAGATGGTTCCAGGGGCCGCAAAAATCTCCCCAGAGGGTTCCAGGGTTCCCAAAAACCTCCCCAGATGTCTCCAGGGTTCCCAAAAACCTCCCCAGATAGCTCCTGGAGACCCTCAAAACCCTCTCTAGATAGCTCCAGGGTTCCCAAAAACCTCCCCAGATGTCTCCTGGATCCCCAAAGCCCCTCCCCAGATGGCTCCAGGAGACCTCCAGATCTTCCCCACGTGCCTCCAGGATCCCCAAACCCTCCCCAGGTGCCTGCTGATCCCTCCCCAGATGCCACCAGGAACCCAAAACCCTCCCCAGATGCCTCCAGGAGATCCTAAACCCTCCCCAGATGCCTCCAGGAGATCCCAAACCCTCCCTAGATGCTTCCAAGATCCCCTGACCCCTCCCCAGGTGCCTCCTGACCCCTCCCCAGGTGCCTCCTGACCCCTCCCCAGGTGCCTCCTGACCCCTCCCCAGGTGCCTCCTGACCCCTCCCCAGGTGCCTCCTGACCCCTCCCCGTCCCCAGGGTACATCCAGCGGCGCCTGATCAAGTCCATGGAGTCGGTGATGGTCAAGTACGACGCCACGGTGAGGAACTCCATCAACCAGGTGGTGCAGCTGCGCTACGGCGAGGACGGGCTGGCCGGGGAGAGCGTGGAGTTCCAGAACCTGGCCACCCTCAAACCCTCCAACAAAGCCTTCGAGAAGAAGTGAGGGGACGCGGGGACGTGGTGGGGACACGGTGGGGACACGGTGGGGACACGGTGGGGACATGGTGGGGACATGGTGGGGACACGGCCCGGGGCAGGGCGTGGGCGTGGTCGGGGTCAAAGGCCCCAGCTGGGGTCAGTGAGGGGCTTGCTCGAGGAGTTGGGGACATCTTGGGGTCTTCAGGTGGGAGTTGGGGACATCTTGGGGTCTTCAGGTGGGAGTTGGGGACATCTTGGGGTCTTCAGGTGGGAGTTGGGGACATCTTGGGGTCTTCAAGTGCTTCATTCCAGGTGTTGGGGACCTCTTGGGGTCTTTAAACGGGTGTTGGGGACATTTTGGGGTCTTCAAGTGGGGTCTACCAAATGGCTCCTCCCCACCCTGGCGGCCATTTTAGTGTCCCCAAGCTCTTCCACCCCAAATATTGATGTCCCCAAGCTTCTTCTCCTAAACTTTGGTCATGTTTTGGTGTCCCCAGTTTTCTCCTGGACACGTTTTTGGGGTCTTACCCACCTTTTATGGTGTCCCCAACCTTCTGCTCCCCAAACTTTGGTCATGTTTTGGTGTCCCCAACCTTCTCCTGGACACATTTTTTGGTCTTACCCACCTTTTATGGTGTCCCCAACCTTCTCCTCCCAGACTTTGGTCACATTTTGGTGTCCCCAACCTTCTCCTGGACACATTCTTGGTTCTTACCCAACCTTTTTTGGTGTCCCCGAGCTGCTCCGGCCTGACGCCGGTGACGCTTTGGTGTCCCCGGGGTGTCCCCGGGGTGTCCCTCAGGTGTCCCCGTGTCCCCTCAGGTTCAAGTTCGACTACACCAACGAGCGGGCGCTGCGCCGGACGCTGCAGGAGGAGCTGGTCAAGGACATCCTGTCCAACGCGCACATCCAGAACGAGCTGGAGCGCGAGTTCGAGCGCATGCGCGAGGACAGGGAGGTGCTCAGGGTCATCTTCCCCACGGGGGACAGCAAGGTGACGCCGAGAGCCCCCGGGACACCCCGAAATCCAGCCGGGGGACCCCAAAAACCCCTGGGACATCCCAAAATCTGGCCAGGGGACCCCAAAACCCCTGGGACACCCTGAAAAACCAGCCAGGGGATCCCAAAAACCCCTGGGACACCCTGAAAAACCAGCCAGGGGACCCCAAAAACCCCCGGGACACCCCGAAATCCAGCCAGGGGACCCCAAAAACCCCCGGGACATCCCAAAAATCCAACCAGGGGACTCTGAAAACCCCCGGGATACCCCAAAAATCCAACCAGGGGACCCCAAAATCCAACCAGGGGACCCTGAAAACCCCCCGGGACATCCCAAAATCCAGCCAGGGGACCCCAAAAACCCCGGGACACCTCAAAATCCAACCAGGGGACCCCAAAAACCCCCGGGACACCCCAAAATCCAGCCAGGGGACCTCAAAAACCCCCGGGACACCCCAAAATCCAGCCAGGGGACCTCAAAAACCCCCGGGACACCCCAAAATCCAACCAGGGGACCCCAAAAACCCCTGGGACATCCCAAAATCCAGCCAGGGGACTCTGATAACCCCCGGGACACCTCAAAAAACGAACCAGGGGACCCCAAAAACCCCTGGTACACCTCAAAATCCAGCCAGGGGACCCCAAAAACCCCCGGGACACCCCGAAAATCCAACCAGGGGACCCCAAAAACCCCTGGGACACCCCGAGAAACCAGCCAGGGGACCCTGAAAACCCCTGGGACATCCCAAAATCTGGCCAGGGGACCCCAAAAACCCCTGGGAGACCCTGAAAATCCAGCCAGGGGACCCCAAAAACCCTTGGGACACCCCAAAAATCCAACCAAGATACCCAAAAACCCCCGGGACACTCTGAAAATCCAACCAGGGGATCCCAAAACCCCTGGGACATCCCAAAAACCAGCCAGGGGACCCCAAAACCCCCCGGGACACCTCAAAAAACGAACCAGGGGACCCCAAAAAACCCTGGGACATCCCAAAATCCAGCCAGGGGACCCCAAAACCCCAGGGACACTCCAAAATCCAGCCAGGGGATCCCAAAACCCCCCGGGACACTCTGAAAATCCAACCAGGGGACCCCAAAACCCCTGGGACACCCCAAAATCCAGCCAGGGGACCCCAAAAACCCCCGGGACACTCCGAAAATCCAGCCAGGGGACCCCAAAACCCCTGGGACACCCCGAAAAACCAGCCAGGGGACCCCAAAAACCCCTCGGACATCCCAAAAACCAGCCAGGGGACCCCAAAACCCCTGGGACACCTCAAAATCCAGCCAGGGGACTCTGATAACCCCCGGGACACCCCGAAAATCCAGCCAGGGGACCCCAAAACCCCTGGGACACCCCGAAAAACCAGCCAGGGGACCCTGAAAACCCCCAGGACACCTCAAAATCCAACCAGGGCACCCCAAAAATCCTTGGGACACCTCCGTATCCAACCAGGAGAGGCCAGGTTTGGGCTTCCACCCCCAGTTTTGAGGCTCTGACCCCAATTTTGGGGTTTTCACCCCCAATTTTGGTGTTGTGACTCCGTTTTTGAGGTTCTCACCCCTGGTTTTGGGGTTCTCACCCCTATTTTTGGTGTTCTCGCCCCGTTTCTGGGGTCCCCACCCCATTTCTGGTGTTCTCACCCCTATTTTTGGGGTTCTCACCCCTATTTTTGGGGTCCCCACCCCGTTTCTGGGGTCCTCACCCCTATTTTTGGGGTCCTCACCCCATTTTTGGGGTCCTCACCCCTATTTTTGGGGTCCTCACCCCTATTTTTGGTGTTCTCACCCCGTTTCTGGGGCCCCACCCCGTTTTTGGTGTTCCCACCCCATTTCTGGTGTTACCACCCTGTTTCTGGGGTCCCCACCCCATTTCTGGGGTCCCCACCCCATTTCTGGGGTCCCCACCCCATTTTTGGGGTCCTCACCCCATTTCTGGGGTCCCCACCCCATTTTTGGGGTCCTCACCCCGTTTCTGGGGTCCTCACCCCATTTCTGGTGTTCCCACCCCGTTTCTGGGTTCCCCACCCCATTTCTGGGGTTCCCATCCTGTTTCTGGGGTTCCCACCCCATTTTTGGGGTCCTCACCCCGTTTCTGGGGTTCTCACCCCTATTTTTGGGGTCCCCACCCCATTTTTGGTGTTCTCACCCCATTTTTGGTGTTCTCACCCCATTTCTGGGGTCCCCACCCCATTTCTGGGGTTCTGACCCCTATTTCTGGGGTCCCCACCCCCATTTCTGGGGTCCCCACCCCGTTTCTGGGGTCCCCACCCCCATTTCTGGGGTCCCCACCCCGTTTTTGGGGTCCTCACCCCGTTTTTTGGGGTCCCCACCCCGTTTTTCGGGGTCCCCACCCCTATTTTTGGGTTCCCCACCCCATTTCTGGGGTCGCCACCCCTATTTTTGGGGTCCTCACCCCGTTTCTGCGGTCCCCACCCCCGTTTTTGGGGTCCTCACCCCTATTTCTGGGGTCCCCACCCCTATTTCTGGGGTCCTCACCCCGTTTTTGGGGTCCCCCACAGGTGGTGCTCCCCTGTAACCTGCTCCGCATGATCTGGAACGCGCAGAAGATTTTCCACATCAACTCGCGCCTGCCCTCGGACCTGCACCCCGTCAAGGTGGTGGAGGGTGAGTGGGGACCCCGAAATCGGCCGGGGGGCGTTGGGGACCCTTGGAGAACCTTTGGGGGCCGATTTGGACCCATCAGGGTCCTCGAAAAGAGGCTGGAGAGACTTGGGAAGGTCCAAGGCGGGGTTTGGGACCCCCATGAGCCCCCCGAGAAGGTTCTGGGGGGATCTGGGGTCTCCAGTGACCCCCGAGAAGGTTCTGGGGGGATCTGGGGTCTCCAGTGACCCCCGAGAAGGTTCTGGGGGGATCTGGGGTCTCCACTGACCCCCGAGAAGGTTCTGGGGGGATCTGGGGTCTCCAGTGACCCCTGAGAAGGTTCTGGGGGGATCTGGGGACCCTCAGGAAGCTCTGATCAGATTGGGGGAGACCCCAGGAAAGTTTTGGAGATTCTCTACGGTCTAAGGAAGATGTGATGAGTTTGGGGTCCCTCAGGAAGGTTCTGGAAGTTCTTGGGACCCTCAGGAAGGTTCTGGAGCCCCTCAGGAAGCTGGGGTGGGTCTGGGGACGCTCCGGAAGGTTCTGGAGCCCCTCAGGAAGCTGGGGTGGGTCTGGGGACGCTCTGGAAGGTTCTGGAGCCCCTCAGGAAGCTGGGGTGGGTCTGGGGACGCTCCGGGAGGTTCTGGAGCCCCTCAGGAAGCTCCGGAAGGTTCTGGATGTCCTTGGGACCCTCAGGAAGCTGGGATGGGTCTGGGGATGCTCTGGAAGGTTCTGGAGCCCCTCAGGATGCTCCGGAAGGTTCTGGAGCCCCTCAGGATGCTCTGGAAGGTTCTGGAGCCCCTCAGGATGCTCTGGAAGGTTCTGGAGCCCCTCAGGAAGCTCCGGAAGGTTCTGGAGCCCCTCAGGAAGCTGGGATGGGTCTGGGGACGCTCTGGAAGGTTCTGGAGCCCCTCAGGAAGCTCCGGAAGGTTCTGGAGCCCCTCAGGAAGCTGGGATGGGTCTGGGGACGCTCTGGAAGGTTCTGGAGCCCCTCAGGAAGCTGGGATGGGTCAGGGGACGCTCTGGAAGGTTCTGGAGCCCCTCAGGAAGCTGGGATGGGTCAGGGGACGCTCTGGAAGGTTCTGGAGCCCCTCAGGAAGCTCTGGAAGGTTCTGGAGCCCCTCAGGAAGCTGGGATGGGTCTGGGGACGCTCCGGAAGGTTCTGGAGCCCCTCAGGAAGCTGGGGTGGGTCAGGGGACGCTCCGGAAGGTTCTGGAGCCCCTCAGGAAGCTGGGATGGGTCAGGGGACGCTCCGGAAGGTTCCGGAGCCCCTCAGGAAGCTCCGGAAGGTTCTGGACGTCCTCGGGACCCTCGGGCGGCGCCGCTGTCCCCTCAGGGGTGAAGGAGCTGAGCCGGAAGCTGGTGATCGTGAACGGGGAGGATCCCCTGAGCCGGCAGGCGCAGGAGAACGCGACGCTGCTCTTCAACATCCACCTGCGCTCCACGCTCTGCAGCCGCCGCATGGTGGAGGAGTTCCGCCTCAGCGGGGAGGCCTTCGACTGGCTGCTGGGGGAGATCGAGTCCAAGTTCAACCAGGCCATCGTGAGAGCGGGCTTACGGGGCTTTGGGGTGGATCTGGGGGTTTGGGGTCAGTATTTGGGGGTTTGGGGTCAGTATTTGGGGGTTTGGGGTCATCCAGGAGATGTCCCAGACTGGCTGCTGGGGGAGATCGAGTCCAAGTTCAACCGGGCCATCGTGAGAAGGAGTTTCGGGTCAATTCCCGTGGATTTGGGGTCACTCTTGGTGGATTTGGGGTCACCTCCGGGGTTGTCCCCCCCAGCCCATGACCCCGTGCTGTCCCCGTGTCCCCCCAGGCGCACCCCGGCGAGATGGTTTGGGGTTATTCCTGGTGGATTTGGGGTCACTCTTGGTGGATTTGGGGTCACCTCCGGGGTTGTCCCCCCCAGCCCATGACCCCGTGCTGTCCCCGTGTCCCCCCAGGCGCACCCCGGCGAGATGGTTTGGGGTTATTCCTGGTGGATTTGGGGTCACTCTTGGTGGATTTGGGGTCACCTCCGGGGTTGTCCCCCCCAGCCCGTGACCCCGTGCTGTCCCCGTGTCCCCCCAGGCGCACCCCGGCGAGATGGTGGGCGCTCTGGCCGCGCAGTCTCTGGGCGAGCCGGCCACGCAGATGACCCTCAACACCTTCCACTACGCCGGCGTGTCGGCCAAGAACGTCACGCTGGGCGTGCCGCGCCTCAAGGAGCTCATCAACATCTCCAAGAAGCCCAAGACGCCGTCGCTCACCGTGTTCCTGCTGGGACAGAGCGCCCGCGACGCCGAGCGCGCCAAGGTGACGCCGGGCACGGGGAGGAGCCGGGGGGCTTGGGGGGTTCCCGGCGGTGTGGGGTGCTCTGGTGGTGGCACTGAGGGTTGGGGTCACCTCCTTGTCCCCACAGCCCTGTGGTGGCACTGAGGGTTGGCGTCACCTCCTAGTCCTCACAAAGCCCTGTGGTGGCACCGTGGGTTTGTGTGACCACAGCCCTGTGGTGGCACTGTGGGTTTGTGTCACCTCCTTGTCCCCACAGCCCTGTGGTGGCACCGTGGGTTTGTGTGACCACAGCCCTGTGGTGGCCCCGTGGGTTTGTGTGACCACAGCCCTGTGGTGGCTCCATGGGTTCATGTCCCTGTGGTGGCACTGTGGGTTGGTGTCACCTCCTTGTCCCCACAGCCCTGTGGTGGCCCCATGGCTTCATGTTCCCATGGTGGCACTGTGGGTTTGTGTGACCACAGCCCTGTGGTGGCACTGAGGGTTGGCGTCACCTCCTTGACCTCACAAAGCCCTGTGGTGGCACTGTGGCTTCATGTCCCCATGGTGGCCCTGTGGGTTTGTGTCACCTCCTTGTCCCCACAGACCCGTGGGTGGCCCTGTCACCTCTGTGTCCCCGTGTCTTTGATGTTCCCATGTCCCCCGTGTCCCCAGGACATCCTGTGCCGCCTGGAGCACACCACACATCATGTCCCCATGTCCCCATGTCCCCATGCCCCCTGACTGTCCCCAATGTCTCCATGTCCCCTGACTGTCCCCATGTCCCCTGACTGTCCCCAATGTCTCCATGTCCAGATGTCCCCATGTCCCCTGACTGTCCCCAATGTCCCCATGTCCCCTGACTGTCCCCATGTCCCCTGACTGTCCCCAATGTCCCCATGTCCCGATGTCCCCATGTCCCCTGACTGTCCCCGTGTCCCCAATGTCCCCAGGACATCCTGTGCCGCCTGGAGCACACCACACATGATGTCCCCATGTCCCTGATGTCCCCTGACTGTCCCCGTGTCCCCAGGACATCCTGTGCCACCTGGAGCACACCACACATGATGTCCCCATGTCCCTGATGTCCCCTGACTGTCCCCGTGTCCCCAGGACATCCTGTGCCGCCTGGAGCACACCACACTCAATGTCCCCGATGTCCCCATGTCCCTGATGTCCCCTGACTGTCCCCAATGTCCCCATGTCCCCTGACTGTCCCCGTGTCCCCAGGACATCCTGTGCCGCCTGGAGCACACCACACCTCATGTCCCCAATGTCCCCAATGTCCCCGTGTCCCCATGTCCCCTGACTGTCCCCAATGTCCCCATGTCCCTGATGTCCCCTGACTGTCCCCGTGTCCCCAGGACATCCTGTGCCGCCTGGAGCACACCACGCTGCGCAAGGTGACGGCCAACACCGCCATCTACTACGACCCGAACCCCCAGAGCACGGTGGTGGCCGAGGACCAGGAGTGGGTCAACGTCTACTACGAGATGCCCGACTTCGACGTCAGCCGCATCTCGCCCTGGCTGCTGCGCGTGGAGCTGGACCGCAAGCACATGACGGACCGCAAGCTCACCATGGAGCAGATCGCCGAGAAGATCAACGCCGGTGCGCGGGGGGGCGCGGGGCGGGACCGGGGGGGGCTTGGGGGGGATCTGGGGGGGGGTCTGAGATGGTTTGGGGGGACCTGGAAGGGGTTTGAGGTGGTTTGGGGGGACCTGGAAGGGGTTTGAGGTGGTTTGGGGGAACTGGAGTGGGCTTGGGGGGGGGTTTTGAGGGACATGGAGGGGGTCTGAGATGGTTTGGAGTGGGCTTGTGGGGATCTGGAGGGGGTTGGGGTGGTTTGGAGGGGGTTTGAGGGGAGCTGGAGTGGGTTTTGGGGGACCTGGAGGGAGTTTGACGTGGATTGGGGGGGACCTGGAGTGGGTTTGAGGTGGTTTGGGGGAACTGGGGTGGGCTTAGGGGGATCTGGAGGGGGTTTGAGGTGGTTTGGAGAGGGTTTGGGGAGACCTGGATTGGGTTTGAGGGACCTGGAGGGGCTTTGGGGGACCTGTAGGGGTTTTGAGGTGACCTGGATGACCTTTGAGGACATCTGAGGAGCTTTTGGGGGCTCCTGGGTGACATCTGAGGAGCTTTTGGGGCTCCTGGGTGACCCTTGGAGACCCCTGAGGAGCTTTTGGGGCTCCTGGGTGACCCTTGGAGACCCCTGAGGAGCTTTTGGGGGCTCCTGGGTGACCCTTGGAGACCCCTGAGGAGCTTTTGGGGGCTCCTGGGTGAGCCTTGGAGACCCCTGAGGAGCTTTTGGGGGCTCCTGGGTGAGCCTTGGAGACACCTGAGGAGCTTTTGGGGGCTCCTGGGTGACCCTCGGAGACACCTGAGGAGCTTTTGGGGGCTCCTGGGTGACCCTCGGAGACACCTGAGGAGCTTTTGGGGCTCCTGGGTGAGCCTTGGAGACACCTGAGGAGCTTTTGGGGGCTCCTGGGTGAGCCTTGGAGACACCTGAGGAGCTTTTGGGGGCTCCTGGGTGAGCCTTGGAGACACCTGAGGAGCTTTTGGGGGCTCCTGGGTGACCCTTGGAGACACCTGAGGAGCTTTTGGGGGCTCCTGGGTGAGCCTTGGAGACACCTGAGGAGCTTTTGGGGGCTCCTGGGTGACCCTTGGAGTCACCTGAGGAGCTTTTGGGGGCTCCTGGGTGAGCCTTGGAGACACCTGAGGAGCTTTTGGGGGCTCCTGGGTGACCCTTGGAGACACCTGAGGAGCTTTTGGGGGCTCCTGGGTGACCCTTGGAGTCACCTGAGGAGCTTTTGGGGGCTCCTGGGTGACCCTTGGAGACACCTGAGGAGCTTTTGGGGGCTCCTGGGTGACCCTTGGAGACACCTGAGGAGCCTTTCAGGGCCCTGTCTGAGCCTGCCGGGGCTTTGGGGTGACCCGGCCGAGCTCTGGGGGTTCCTGTCAGATCTCGGACGATTCCCACCTGACCCCGAGGGTCCCTTGGGTGCCGTGACCCCGGTGGTGACCCCGTCCCCACCCCGGTGTCCCCCGCCAGGCTTCGGCGACGACCTCAACTGCATCTTCAACGACGACAACGCCGAGAAGCTGGTGCTGCGCATCCGCATCATGAACAGCGACGAGAACAAGATGCAGGAGGTGGGAGGGGGCCTGGGGACGCCCCGGGGGGCACCCGGAGGTGGCCCGGGCCTCACCCGTCCCACCCGCCGTGTCCCCTGCAGGAGGAGGAGGTGGTGGACAAGATGGACGACGACGTCTTCCTGCGCTGCATCGAGTCCAACATGCTGACGGACATGACGCTGCAGGGCATCGAGCAGATCAGCAAGGTGGGGACACCTGGGGTGATGGGGACACCTGGGGTGGGCTCGGGGACACCTGGGGTGGGCGTGGGGACACCTGGGGTGGGCTCGGGGACACCTGGGGTGGGCGTGGGGACACCTGGGGTGGGCTCGGGGACACCTGGGGTGGGCGTGGGGACACCTGGGGTGATGGGGACACCTGGGGTGGGCGTGGGGACACCTGGGGTGGGCTCGGGGACACCTGGGGTGGGCGTGGGGACACCTGGGGTGGGCTCGGGGACACCTGGGGTGGGCGTGGGGACACCTGGGGTGATGGGGACACCTGGGGTGATGGGGACACCTGGGGTGATGGGGACACCTGGGGTGATGGGGACATCCGGGGTGATGGGGACACCCGGGGTGATGGGGACACCTGGGGCGATGGGGACACCTGGGGTGATGGGGACACCTGGGGCAGGCTTGGGGACACCCGGGGTGATGGGGACACCTGGGATGGGCTTGGGGACACCTGGGGTGGGCGTGGGGACACCTGGGGTGGGCTTGGGGACACCTGGGTGATGGGGACACCTGGGATGGGCTTGGGGACACCTGGGGTGGGCTTGGGGACACCTGGGGTGGGCTCGGGGACACCTGGGGTGATGGGGACACCTGGGGTGGGCTCGGGGACACCTGGGGTGGGCTTGGGGACACCTGGGGTGAGCTTGGGGACACCCAGGGCGATGGGGACACCTGGGGTGATGGGGACACCTGGGGTGATGGGGACACCTGGGGTGGGCTCGGGGACACCTGGGGTGGGCTCGGGGACACCTGGGGCAGGTTTGGGGACACCTGGGGCAGGTTTGGGGACACCTGGGGTGGGCTCGGGGACACCTGGGGTGGGCGTGGGGACACCTGGGGTGGGCTCGGGGACACCTGGGGTGGGCTTGGGGACACCTGGGGTGGGCTTGGGGACACCTGGGGCGATGGGGACACCTGGGGTGGGCTCGGGGACACCTGGGGTGATGGGGACACCCGGGGTGATGGGGACACCCGGGGTGATGGGGACAC